>NC_079490.1:61538076-61841106 GCF_020520425.1 Spinacia oleracea | reverse complement strand
TTCTGGGGTAATGAGTTTAAGATTGTTCATTGAATTAGACAATTCATCAACCCTGTTGCCACCAGTTTGGCCTTTGGGTTGATACCTCACACGACATCTATCCCTAATGAGGCTCAAAAGTAATGAACCTCCCTCTCCAATTCTCAGGAATAGACTTTAGGATAAACTCCGAGACAAGGTACTTGTGAAGGGCCCAATTTATGTACCTTGCTGGAGTCATACCCCGCGCATAATAGCTAGGAAAAGGTTGTTCGATGACATAGCTGATGAGCGGCATTTATGTCGCTCTACGCTAGGATTTTATAGAGTTTTATTATGCTTTTTTGTTAGTTTTATATAGTTTTGTTGTTCTTTTATTCCCCTTTTCCATCTTTGTGCTTTTCAGGTGATAATGTTGAAAATGATGGAAAAACAGCTGAGATTTGCTCGAGCAGGTGCCGTGCGATCGCACGGACATTTTGTGCGCTCGCACGGGTCTACAGAGTTGGCTCCAAAAGTGAAGGCAGTGTGTGCGCTCGTGCCTCAAATTCGTGTGCTCGCACAAATCCGCAAAATCGATGCAGGAACTATGAGTGATTTTGTGCGATCGCACCACAGAGGAGCCCGCTCGCACGGAATTTCGGTGGGCTCGCACTAAATTCCTGTGCGAGCACACGAGGATTTTATGAGATTTAGCGAAGTTACAGCCGTGCGATCGCACGGTTGTTGGGCACGTTCGCACGGCACGAGGGAGAAGAATCGTCGCAGGGCCCGTTCTCATTGATGCACAGCACGATCGCACCGATGCGATCGCACCTGGGTCTGCCCGATCGCACGGCTGCACGGGATTCAGTTTTCGAGTTTAAAACTCTTATTTTTGGGGTTTAGTATACATAGGATTTTTGATTATTTTCATTTTACGCTTTCATGTTTTACATTTCATATTTTTACACTTTCAATTGGAGAGGTTTTGTGATTTTGTTCTTCAATCTAGAGAGAGAAACTCTTTAATTCCAAGCATCAATTCAGTAATTTTCTTCAACTCTTCTCTTCTTTATGCAATTGAATTCTTAGTTCTTTAATTCTTGCACTTGCTTAGTTGATAATTATTTTGCAATTCCTCAATACCTTGAGTTCTTGATTTCAATTTTGCTGGTTACTTTGATTTTCAGTTTTTGATTTGATTATGCAATTGAGTTTCCTATTCTCTACTTCTTCTCCTATAATTTCATGATAGCTAGTTTTGAACTAATGGATAGCTTGATTGTTAGGATGATTAGTGAGTAGTTTTAGGTTAGGGAAAGAGGAGAAACTAGGGGATGAATTAGGGGAAATAGATTATTGGTTGTTGGTTGATTCATGTGATTAAATAAGATTTGATGATAGGAAATCCATGCTAGTTGAGTGGTAGTTGCAAATGCTATTCGATTAGATTTCCGTGGAACCATAGGATAGGTTTGGCAAGACATTGTGGACCTATCTTGTGTTGATCAAATGGCGGTACCTATTATATGCTAGTTAGTTTAGTCTAGGATTAGGCGAAAGCTCTTCCGTGGATTAGACGCTTAGCGTTCCCTATCCGAGAGGTGGCGGGTTCGTCTTTAGATGCCATTTGCCTAATCACCATTTCGTTGCATGATCACCATTGCTAAATAGTTGAAATGATTTTCCCCGGTTTCCCTAGGCTATCCCCGACTCCCTAACATTTCCCTTTCTTGATTCAATTTTACATAGTTCTTTATTTGTTTTTAGACTTTTAAAAAGTGACAATTCAAAACAAATCTTTGATCGAACTAGATTGACTTCCAACTCAATAATTCACCGTTTCTTTGGGACGATCCCTTTGCTTACCGCTTGCCGGTAGTTGAAGTGGTTTTATAAATATTGTTTGCATAGGTGGTTTTCTATCAACGACGGAAAATGCGATTATCAAAATGGCGCCGTTGCCAGGGAACGGTCGTTGTTATTGAGTTTAGTTGAGACTAGTTCATTAATTGAACATTAAAAAAACAAAATTCATTCTTGCTTTAGTTTTTCCTTTGCATTGCTCACGGTTTTCTTGAGTGTTTATGCTTGATAGGGGACGTGCTCGTCAAAGGATCCTCCATCCTCTTGACCTTGAATTCGAAAGGACTTTAAGGAGACTTAGGCGTGCTCGTTCTAGCTCGTCAAATCATAATCGGTTTGAGGCTTTGAGTGTTGACACGGAACAAGAAGTGAGTGCGCAAGCTAGTGAGAACATGGCTTTTCCGGTTAAGAACTTGGGAATACCGGGAGAATTTGAGGCTACGTGTGGGATTCAAGCACCGACTACATGTGCTAACAATTTTGAGATCAAGCCCACCTTGATCAATTTGGTGCAAAGTCATCCTTTTTGTGGGAAAAGCAATGAGTCGCCTCACGAGCATCTCAAGCAGTTTGAGCACTATCGTGACACAATAAAACACAACGGTGTAACCTCGGATTATGTTAGATTGACTTTGTTCCGCTTCTATTTGCTTGGGCGTGCTAGTGATTGGCTTGACAAGGAGGTCAAGCCCAACTCACTTCGCACATGGAACGAAGTAACTAGTGCCTTCTTGAACAAGTTCTACTCTCATGGGAAGACGGTGGAGTTTCGCCACAAGATTCAATCATTTGAGCAAGGGCGTGATGAATCTCTTTTCAAGGCTTGGGACCGATTCAAGGAGTACCAAAGGGAATGCCCTCATCATGGGATTCCCAAGTGGTTGTTGCTACAAACTTTTTACCTAGGATTGAGTCCAAGCTCGAAAACAAGTTTAGATGCGGGCGCGGGAGGCCCCATCATGAACAAAACGGAAGATCTAATTGAGGAGATAATTGAAGATGTAGTTCAAAACTACCAATCTTGGCATGTAGGTGCAAGAAGTTATGATAGGAAAAGTAGGATTCATGATGGAAAGGGTTCGGTGTACGCCATAGAGCAAGCACGGATGATAGAGAATCTTAGCTCGAGATTAGAGAAGCTTGAAAATACACCATTTGTGGGAAGTGCAGCATGCAAGCCTCCATCTCCGTCCACAATTCCATCTCCTTCGGCCACTCTTCTCAATAAGGGGAAGGGCAAGGTTAGTTCTTATGGCTCAATGCCTCCGGGCACATTCTTTTGTGAAAATTGTCAAGACTATAATCATTCCCCCGATGCATGCCCTTTAGTTCATAACTTGTCATTTGTGGATTATGGCCCTTCGTATGAAGGAGAGTTTGATGTAGAGTATGCTAATGCCATCAATGAGAGGTCTAGGAATGATAACCCTAACAATCCTAATTTTGCTGGGAAACCTAGAGGGCCCTCCATGTATGGTCCCCACCAAGGCTATGGCCCAGGAAGTGGGTATGATAACCAAGGACGAGGTGGCTATAGAGCACAAGGCTATCAAAGCCAAGCGCCCTACGGTCAATCTCAAGGTTTTGGCAATCAAGGCCAATACAACCAAGGGGGTTATAATCCCAACCATCAAGGTGGAGGGGGTTATAACTACTCTTATGGGCAATTTAGGGGTGCCTCAAGTGTGGGTTATCCTTTGAACTCGGGAGTTCCTTATGGTGCCTCTCATTTTCCACCTCCCGGATTCAATGGACCGAGGACCTTTGGCAACCAATATCAATCCAACCCAAGTGGTTATGGCGTTGCACCTCCACCACTCCCGCCTCTTAAGTCGAATCTTGAGGCTCTCATGGAGTCGTTTGTGGGGGCGCAAGTCAAGAAGAACATTGAGTTTGAGGATGGATTCAAACAATCCAACACTCAATTGAAAGTGATTGAAAACCAATTAGCTCAACTTTCCAATACCGTTAGGGAACATCATTCGCTTACTATTCTTCCACCCCAAAGTCGTGCTCTAAGGCAAATGAATGCTATAGTGACAAGGAGTAGAAAAATCCTTGATGATGTTCCTAGAGCTAATAAGGTTTCTAAACCCAATAGGGAAGACCAAGAGGGAGACATTGAGTCGAGTGACAATGATGTGGTAGAAGAGGAGCCTCCCATTAATGATGAAGGTGACACTACCACCCCCAAAGTGGAAACTCTTCTACCTCTACCCACTCCTAAACTTCCCTACCCCCAAAGATTCATAAGACACAAGTTGGATGTGCAATTCGCAAAATTTCTAGAGGTCCTTCGGAAATTGCATATCACTCTTCCCTTTACGGATGCATTAAAACAAATGCCTACCTACTCACGATTCCTTAAGGAAATCTTGAGTGGGAAGCGAAATTGTGACGTAAAGGAGACGGTGAATCTCAACGAAAATTGTAGTGCTATTATTCTCAACAAAATGCCACTCAAAGTCAAAGACCCGGGTAGTTTTTCTATCCCTTGTGCTATCAAGGAGCTTGAAATAAGAAATGCCTTGTGTGATTTGGGGGCTAGTGTTAGTCTAATGCCCTATTCGGTGTTCTCCAAGCTTGAGGTTGGTGATCTTGTCCCAACCAACATTACATTGCAACTTGCCGACCGTTCGGTCAAATATCCTATCGGCAAGATTGATGATGTACCTTTGAGAGTTGGTGGACTCGTGATCCTAGACATTGATGAGGACGTGCATGTCCCAATTATTCTAGGCCGCCCATTCTTAGCCACGGCGGGGGCTATAATTGATGTCAAGCAAGGGAACATTACCTTGAAAGTAGGGATGGATAGCTTGTTCTTTGACTTGAATAAAACCATGAGCTACCCTAGCTCTACCAATGAGAAATGCTTCTTGATAGACTCTTTTGATCCTTTTGTGCATGACATGCATGAGTATTTGCTCACCACTAGCGATCCACTTGAGTTTGCTCTTTTGAATAGAGATGGCTTAGGTGATCAAAGAGTTGAAGCGGCTAAATACAAGAGACTAATGGATTCCACCCCACCTTGTGATCAATCGGAGCAATGCTTGCTTGTGCTTGATGGAAAGAAAGCTTTGGATGATCATTCCCCCCAAATTGGTAAGGAAGCTCCAAAGGTAGAGCTAAAACCTCTACCTTCGAGCTTAAGGTACGTCTTTCTTGGTCCAAATTCTTCTTACCCCGTCATTATCAATTCCTCTTTGGATGATGAGCAAGTGCTCAAGCTCATTAATGTTTTGAAAAGTCATCAAGGGGCTTTGGACTACACCATTGGTGATTTGAAGGGTGTTAGCCCAACCCTTTGCATGCATCATATCGAGCTTGAGGACAATGCTGTCCCACATCGTGAGAGGCAAAGAAAAATTAACCCACCTGTGGGAGAGGTGGTTAAGAAGGAAATCATGAAGCTTTTGGCAGCCGGGGTTATCTATCCTATCTCGAATAGCCGATGGGTATCCCCGGTCCATGTGGTTCCAAAAAAAGGAGGGATGACGGTAGTCAAGAATTCACATGGGGAGCTTATTTCCACCCGGACGGTGACCGGGTGGCGCATGTGTATCGACTTTTGTCAACTCAACCTCTCTACCAAAAAGGATCACTTTCCCCTCCCATTCATTGACAAAATGCTTGAGCGTCTAACCAAGCACAAGTACTTTAGTTTTCTTGATGGTTATTCCGGATTCTTTCAAATCCCAATTAATCCGAAAGACCAAGAGAAAACTACTTTCACTTGTCCCTGTGGAACGTTTGCTTATTGGCGGATGCCATTCGGGCTTTGTAATGCTCCCGGAACGTTCCAAAGGTGTATGATGAGCATTTTTGGTGATATGCTTGAAGAAGAGATGGAGGTGTTCATGGATGACTTCTCGGTGGGAGGATCCACCTATAACGAATGCCTCATCAATCTTGGGAAGTGTCTTGCAAGGTGTGAAAAGGTCAACTTGGTTCTCAATTGGGAAAAGTGCCACTTCATGGTGGAGGAAGGAATTGTTCTAGGGCACAAGGTGTCTCATCGTGGGATTGAGGTTGATCGAGCAAAAATCGAAGTGATAGAGAAGTTACCTCCCCCGGTAAATGTTAAGGGGATCCGGTCCTTTCTTGGGCATGCCGGTTTCTATAGGCGGTTCACTAAGGATTTTTCATTGATCGCCCGACCTCTCACCAACCTCCTCCAAAAGGAATGTGACTTTCATTTCGACTCCGCATGTCTCAAAGCCTTTGACACCATCAAGAATGCTCTCATCTCTACCCCTATAGTTCAAGCTCCGGATTGGTCTCTACCTTTTAAGTTAATGTGTGATGCAAGTGATTTCTCTGTTGGGGGAGTCCTTGGTCAAAGGAAAGACAAGAAGCTTCATGTGATCTATTATATGTCTAAAACCCTCAACCAAGCACAAGCAAATTAAACCACCACCGAGAATGAATTTCTCGCCATTGTGCATGCTTTTGAAAAGTTTAGGACTTATTTAGTAGGGTCAAAGACAATTGTGTACACGGATCATGCGGCCATTCGTTATCTTATGGCGAAGAAAGAGGCCAAACCTAGACTCATTCGTTGGGTGCTCCTTCTCCAAGAGTTTGACATTGAGATTCGAGATAAAAAGGGAGCCGAGAATGTGGTGGCCGACCACCTTTCTCGGTTAGAACTTGGAAGCGTGCCTAAAGATGATGTGCCTATCGAGGATGCTTTGAGAGATTATACTTTGTACATGTTTGGGAGCACTCAACTCCCATGGTTTGTTGATATTGTAAATTACTTGGCTTGCGGGGTAATTCCGGAAGAGCTCACATCTCAAGAACGCCGCAAGTTGAAGTATGATTCTAAGCGCTACATTTGGGATGAGCCCACTTTGTTGAGAAGGTGCCCGGATGGCCTCTTACGGAGGTGTGTTCCGGATGAGGAGTTCACAAGTGTTCTCCGAATGTGCCACTCTTCCCCTTGTGGTGGGCATATGGGGGGTGATCGAACCGCCTCCAAGATACTTCAAATCATGCTATGGTGGCCCATCCTTTTTCGGGATGCTTGGGCATTTGTCAAGGCTTGTGATCGTTGCCAACGGACGGGGAATATTTCCAAACGTCATGAGATGCCGCAAAATCCAATCTTAGAATTAGAGGTATTCGATGTATGGGGAATTGATTTCATGGGCCCTTTCCCCTCTTCTTTTGGGAACCTCTACATCCTTGTTGCGGTTGATTATGTATCCAAGTGGGCGGAGGCCATTGCTTCGCCTACCAATGATCACAAAGTGGTTCTCAACCTTTTCAAAAAGATCATTTTCCCGCGTTTTGGGGTTCCTAGGGCTGTGATTAGTGATGGCGGATCCCATTTCGCCCATGGCAAATTCAAGGCCCTCTTGCGGAAATATGGGGTTCATCATAAGGTTGGTGTTGGTTATCATCCCCAAACTAGTGGCCAAGTGGAAGTCACTAATCGTGAAATCAAGTCTATTCTTGAAAAGTCGGTTGCCAAAAACCGCAAGGATAGGTCCATCAAGCTTGATGACGCCTTATGGGCGTATGGAACGGCTTTCAAAACGCCTATAGGAATGACTCCTTACAAGCTTGTCTATGGCAAGAATTGCCACTTGCCGGTGGAACTTGAGCACAAGGCCATGTGGGCCATCAAAACCCTGAATTTCGAATTGACTAGTGCGGGAGAGAGACGCTTGCTTAACCTTCATGAGTTGGAGGAACTCCGCATGAATGCTTATGACTCGGCGAGCATCTACAAGGCCCGGTCTAAACAATATCATGATGCTCGGATCGAGAAGAGAGAGTTCAAGGAGGGAGAGAAAGTCCTCCTTTATAACTCGCGGTTGAAGTTGTTTCCGGGTAAACTCAAGTCTCGGTGGAGCGGTCCTTTCATTGTTGTTCGGGTTTTCCCGCACGGTACTATTGAGATCCGGAATGATAGTACGGCTACTTTCAAGGTGAATGGTCATCGCCTCAAGCATTATTACTTAGGCGATCCCATTGGTTCCATTGCTTCCATAGATCTCCATGACCCCCCATGAATTTGGGGGTATTCGTCAAGCTAATGACGTTAAACGAGCGCTACCGGGAGGCACCCCGCGGTTCTTGAGCACTGTTTTGGTATGATTCTTTGCGGTGGGTTCTCACTTTCCACCGTGTGCCTTGTCCGTCCATTTTTGGTGAGTTTGTTCGGGTTTTAACGGTTCTTTGCGGGACTTGCTCCCACGATACTTCCGGTAACATCCTTCCGACTCTTATGCATTCTTTTGGGGGCGGGCATATATCATGTTGGGGCATTTGGTTGGATGGGTAGTTGTGCCCCTCCTTGCTTAGTTTTAGGCCTTGAGGACATGGCCTAATTCTAGCTTGGGGGGAGTTTTGTTTGTGGATACCTACTTGTTGATGCTCATTGCTTTGAAATCATACCATTACATGCTTGTTTCTTTGTTTGATTTTTAGTTTCTTTTCTTTTTCTTAGTTTTTGTTTCCTTTTTGGTGTGTTTTCTTATTTTCTTCCTTTTCTTTTTGTTTTGATTTCTTTTTCGTCAAGGCAAGTTTTCTAGGTTTTCTAGGCAATATTCTTGATTGGGGCATATAAAATTGGAACTTGTAGATTAGAATGCTTTTATTCCTCGTTGGTAGATTTTTACACGGTTCTTAATGTCTTGGGTCGAGTCTAGGATTTGGTGTCAAGAAATTTGGTTGAACTTTGGGTAGCATGCATCATGAACTCTTGGCTTGTGGTAAGATGGTGTTGAATTCTCTAGTGATTTGAAGCGGGAGGGAATGGTATTTGCTCCCTTGTGAGGTTCATGTTCAAAAATAAGCTCAAACACATATATATTCATTTGAGTGGCATGGATCCTTAGCATTGACTTTCTTGTCTCCCAAGTTTGACTTTTTTCCTTCCCGAGACCGCGACCGAACTTCTTTAGGGGACGATAGAGGCATTTCTTTCGGTGACTATTTTTCTTTTTAGTTTAGAACTTTATTTTCTATTTTTTTTTTCTCATATGTTTTTGTTTGCACTTGCCCCATTGCTAGCCATTTGAGCCTTGACCCTTCATTTCTTATGAGCACAATACAAGCCTAATAGCCTTTGTTTTGTTTTCACCCTTAGAAGTGATAGTGAAGCTTTGAGTTATGATGCTTGATGTTTTGGATTGAATATGCAAAGTTGAGAAATGAATGTTGTTTGGTGTGAATGACAAAGTTTTGGAAGAATGTTGTACATAGTGAATAATTGATGCAAAAAGCAAAAAAATTTAGAATTAAATTTTGAAAAAAGCCAAAAATAGAGAAAAACAAGGCATGAGAAAAGTTTCAATTGAAACACAAAAAGAGGAAAATCAAATCAAGAAAAGTGCAAAAAGAGTTGTAGTTTAGAATAGTTGTTGAATAAGCTTGGGGGTATCCCAAATAAGTGGAAAAGTTTGTTTTCGGTTGATTATGCTTGAGTTGAGTTCTTATTGCGCTTCACTTTAGGTATGAGTACCAAATTTCCAAATTTATTCCACACCTTACCCCTAGCCTACGTTACGCCCTAAAAGCCCTCTTGACCCTTTAGAGTTGAGTTATTGACGGTGGAGGGAGGATTTGGGCAAGCTTAAGGAACAAGGTTGTCATGCTAAGATGTCGGGTAGCCTAATATTGATTTTCTGGCGCCTTCGCGGTGTCTCGAGACGCTATTCTCAAAGGTGAATAAGATCTAGAGTTTTGACGTGGTATGCCCGGATGTAGGGGGATTGACTAGTGTTTGCCTTTAGTTCACTTTGCTTGATGCTCGAATCTTTCACTCGATTTGGGACATTAGTTAGCGTGTACTCATTTATTTGATTAGTAATATTAGTGCTCTTATATACTTGTTCCATAATAAAGCCCCCATCTTGGATTTTGTAGTTTAATTTCTTTTCTTCTCTTTTCTTTTCTTCTTTTCTTTCTCTCTTTTCTTGATTTGCGTTTTCCATTTTTAGTCTTGCCTTGATTAGATTTGCTAGATTTCGATTTTGGTAAATTTTAGAACTTGATAGGTTGCTCATTCTTCCCTAGTTGAGTGTTGTTTGCTAGAGACTAGCAAACGCTTAGCTTGGGGGAGTTTGATGAGTGGCATTTATGTCGCTCTAGGCTAGGATTTTATAGTGTTTTATTATGCTTTTTTGTTAGTTTTATATAGTTTTGCTGTTCTTTTATTCCCCTTTTCCATCTTTGTGCTTTTCAGGTGATAATGTTGAAAATGATGGAAAAACAGCTGAGATTTGCTCGAGCAGGTGTCGTGCGATCGCACGGACATTTTGTGCGCTCGCACGGGTCTACAGAGTTGGCTCCAAAAGTGAAGGCAGTGTGTGCGCTCGTGCCTCAAATTCGTGTGCTCGCACAAATCCGCAAAATCGATGCAGGAACTATGAGTGATTTTGTGCAATCGCACCACAGAGGAGCCCGCTCGCACGGAATTTCGGTGGGCTCGCACTAAATTCCTGTGCAAGCACACGAGGATTTTCTGAGATTTAGCGAAGTTACAGCCGTGCGATCGCACGGTTGTTGGGCACGTTCGCACGGCACGAGGGAGAAGAATCGTCGCAGGGCCCGTTCGCATTGATGCACAGCACGATCGCACCTGGGTCTGCCCGATCGTACGGCTGCGTGGGATTCAGTTTTCGAGTTTAAAACTCTTATTTTTGGGGTTTAGTATAAATAGGATTTTTGATTATTTTCATTTTACGCTTTCATGTTTTACATTTCATATTTTTACACTTTCAATTGGAGAGGTTTTGTGATTTTGTTCTTCAATCTAGAGAGAGAAACTCTTTAATTCCAAGCATCAATTCAGTAATTTTCTTCAACTCTTCTCTTCTTTATGCAATTGAATTCTTAGTTCTTTAATTCTTGCACTTGCTTAGTTGATAATTGTTTTGCAATTCCTCAATACCTTGAGTTCTTGATTTCAATTTTGCTTGTTACTTTGATTTTCAGTTTTTGATTTGATTGTGCAATTGAGTTTCCTATTCTCTACTTCTTCTCCTATAATTTCATGATAGCTAGTTTTGAACTAATGGATAGCTTGATTGTTAGGATGATTAGTGAGTAGTTTTAGGTTAGGGAAAGAGGAGAAAATAGGGGATGAATTAGGGGAAATAGATTATTGATTGTTGGTTGATTCATGTGATTAAATAAGATTTGATGATAGGAAATCCATGCTAGTTGAGTGGTAGTTGCAAATGCTATTCGATTAGATTTCCGTGGAACCATAGGATAGGTTTGGCAAGACATTGTGGACCTATCTTGTGTTGATCAAATGGCGGTACCTATTATATGCTAGTTAGTTTAGTCTGTGATTAGGCGAAAGCTCTTCCGTGGATTAGACGCTTAGCGTTCCCTATCCGAGAGGTGGCGGGTTCGTCTTTAGATGCCATTTGCCTAATCACCATTTCGTTGCATGATCACCATTGCTAAATAGTTGAATTGATTTTTCCCGGTTTCCCTAGGCTATCCCCGACTGCCTAACATTTCCCTTTCTTGATTCAATTTTACATAGTTCTTTATTTGTTTTTAGACTCTTAAAAAGTGACAATTCACAACAAATCTTTGATCGAACTAGATTGACTTCCAACTCAATAATTCACCGTTTCTTTGGGACGATCCCTTTGCTTACCGCTTGCCGGTAGTTGAAGTGGTTTTATAAATATTGTTTGCATAGGTGATTTTCTATCAACGACGGAAAATACGCTTATCAAAATGGCGCCGTTGCCGGGGAACGGTCGTTGTTATTGAGTTTAGTTGAGACTAGTTCATTAATTGAAAATACAAAAAAATTATATTTCATTCTTGCTTTAGTTTTTCCTTTGCATTGCTCACGGTTTTCTTGAGTGTTTATGCTTGATAGGGGACGTGCTCGTCAAAGGATCCTCCATCCTCTTGACCTTGAATTGGAAAGGACTTTAAGGAGACTTAGGCGTGCGCGTTCTAGCTCGTCAAATCATAATCGGTTTGAGGCTTTCAGTGTTGACACGGAACAAGAAGTGAGTGAGCAAGCTAGTGAGAACATGGCTCTTCCGGTTAAGAACTTGGGAATACCGGGAGCATTTGAGGCTACGTGTGGGATTCAAGCACCGACTATATGTGCTAACAATTTTGAGATCAAGCCCGCCTTGATCAATTTGGTGCAAAGTCATCCCTTTTGTGGGAAAAGCAATGAGTCGCCTCACGAGCATCTCAAGCAGTTTGAGCACTATTGTGACACAATAAAACACAACGGTGTAACCTCGGATTATGTGAGATTGACTTTGTTCCGCTTCTCTTTGCTTGGGCGTGCTAGTGATTGGCTTGACAAGGAGGTCAAGCCCAACTCACTTCGCACATGGAACGAAGTAACTAGTGCCTTCTTGAACAAGTTCTACTCTCATGGGAAGACGGGGGAGTTTCGCTACAAGAATCAATCATTTGAGCAAGGGCGTGATGAATCGTTTTTCGAGGCTTGGGACCGATTCAAGGAGTACCAAAGGGAATGCCCTCATCATGGTTCCCAAGTGGTTGTTGCTATAAACTTTTTACCTAGGATTGAGTCCAAGCTCGAAAACAAGTTTACATGCGGGCGCGGGAGGCCCTATCATGAACAAAACGGAAGATCAAATTGAGGAGATAATTGAAGATGTAGTTCAAAACTACCAATCTTGGCATGTAGGTGCAAGAAGTTATGTTGGGAAAAGTAGGATTGAGGATGGAAAGGGTTCGGTGTACGCCATAGAGCAAGCACGGATGATAGAGAAGCTTAGCTCGAAATTAGAGAAGCTTGAAAATACACCATTTGTGGGAAGTGCAGCAAGCAAGCCTCCATCTCCGTCCACAATTCCATCTCCTTCGGCCACTCTTCTCAATAAGGGGAAGGGCAAGGTTAGTTCTTATGGCTCAATGCCTCCGGGCACATTCTTTTGTGAAAACTGTCAAGACTATAATCATTCCCCCGATGCACGCCCTTTAGTTCATAACTTGTCATTTGTGGATTATGGCCCTTCGTATGAAGGAGAGTTTGATGTAGAGTATGCTAATGCCATCAATGAGAGGTCTAGGAATGATAACCCTAACAATCCTAATTTTTCTAGGCAACCTAGAAGGCCCTCCATGTATGGTCCCCACCAAGGCTATGGCCAAGGAAGTGGGTATGATAACCAAGGCCGAGGTGGCTATAGAGCACAAGGCTATCAAAGCCAAGTGCCCTACGGTCAATCTCAAGGTTTTGGCAATCAAGGCCAATACAACCAAGGGGGTTATAATCCCAACCATCAAGGTAGAGGGGGTTATAACTACTCTTATGGGCAATTTAGGGGTGCCTCAAGTGGGGGTTATCCTTTGAACTCGGGAGTTCCTTATGGTGCCTCTCATTTGCCACCTCCCGGATTCAATGGACCGAGGACCTTTGCAACCAATATCAATCCAACCCAAGTGGTTATGGCGTTGCACCTCCACCACTCCCGCCTCTCAAGTCGAATCTTGAGGCTCTCATGGAGTCGTTTGTGGGGGCGCAAGTCAAGAAGAACATTGAGTTTGAGGATGGATCCAAAAAATCCAACACTCAATTGAAAGTGATTGAAAACCAATTAGCTCAACTTGCCAATACCGTTAGGGAACATCATGCGCTTACTATTCTTCCACCCCAAAGTCGTGCTCTAAGGCAAATGAATGCTATAGTGACAAGGAGTGGAAAAATCCTTGATGATGTTCCTAGAGCTAATAAGGTTTCTAAACCCAATAGGGAAGACTAAGAGGGAGTCATTGAGTCGAGTGACAATGATGTGGTAGAAGAGGAGCCTCCCATTAATGATGAAGGTGATACTACCACCCCCAAAGTCGCAACTCTTCTACCTCTCCCCACTCCTAAACTTCCCTACCCCCAAAGATTCATAAGACACAAGTTGGATGTGCAATTCGCAAAATTTCTAGAGGTCCTTCGGAAATTGCATATCACTCTCCCCTTTACGGATGCGTTAAAACAAATGCCTACCTACTCACGGTTCCTTAAGGAAATCTTGAGTGGGAAGCGAAATTGTGACGTAAAGGAGACGGTGAATCTCACCGAAAATTGTAGTGCTATTATTCTCAACAAAATGCCACCCCAACTCAAAGACCCGGGTAGTTTTTCTATCCCTTGTGCTATCAAGGAGCTTGAAATAAGCAATGCCTTGTGTGATTTGGGGGCTAGTGTTAGTCTAATGCCCTATTCGGTGTTCTCCAAGCTTGAGGTTGGTGATCTTGTCCCAACCAACATTACATTGCAACTTGCCGACCGTTCGGTCAAATATCCTATCGGCAAGATTGATGATGTACCTTTGAGAGTTGGTGGACTCGTGATCCCCGTTGATTTCGTGGTCCTAGAAATTGATGAGGACGTGCATGTCCCAATTATTCTAGGCCGCCCATTCTTAGCCACGGCGGGGGCTATAATTGATGTCAAGCAAGGGAACATTACCTTGAAAGTAGGGATGGATAGCTTGTTCTTTGACTTGAATAAAACCATGAGCTACCCTAGCTCTACCAATGAGAAATGCTTCTTGATAGACTCTTTTGATCCTTTGGTGCATGACATGCATGAGCATTTGCTCACCACTAGCGATCCACTTGAGTTTGCTCTTTTGAATAGAGATGGCTTAGGTGATCAAAGAGTTGAAGCGGCTAAATACAAGAGACTAATGGATTCCACCCCACCTTGTGATCAATCGGAGCAATGCTTGCTCGTGCTTGATGGAAAGAAAGCTTTGGATGATCATTCCCCCCAAATTGGTAAGGAAGCTCCCAAGGTAGAGCTAAAACCTCTACCTTCGAGCTTAAGGTACGTCTTTCTTGGTCCAAATTCTTCTTACCCCGTCATTATCAATTCCTCTTTGGATGATGAGCAAGTGCTCAAGCTCATTAATGTTTTGAAACGTCATCAAGGGGCTTTGGGCTACACCATTGGTGATTTGAAGGGTGTTAGCCTAACCCTTTGCATGCATCATATCGAGCTTGAGGACAATGCTGTCCCACATCGTGAGAGGCAAAGAAAACTTAACCCACCTATGGGAGAGGTGGTTAAGAAGGAAATCATGAAGCTTTTGGCAGCCGGGGTTATCTATCCTATCTCGAATCGCCGATGGGTATCCCCGGTCCATGTGGTTCAAAAAAAAGGAGGGATGACGGTAGTCAAGAATTCACATGGGGAGCTTATTTCCACCCGGACGGTGACCGGGTGGCGCATTTGTATCGACTATCGTCAACTCAACCTCTCTACCAAAAAGGATCACTTTCCCCTCCCATTCATTGACCAAATGCTTGAGCGTCTAACCAAGCACAAGTACTTTAGTTTTCTTGATGGTTATTCCGGATTCTTTCAAATCCCAATTAATCCGGAAGACCAAGAGAAAACTACTTTCACTTGTCCCTATGGAACGTTTGCTTATAGGCGGATGCCATTCGGGCTTTGTAATGCTCCCGGAACGTTCCAAAGGTGTATGATGAGCATTTTTGGTGATATGCTTAAAGAAGAGATGGAGGTGTTCATGGATGACTTCTCGGTGGGAGGATCCACCTATAACGAATGCCTCATCAATCTTGGGAAGTGTCTTGCAAGGTGTGAAAAGGTCAACTTGGTTCTCAATTGGGAAAAGTGCCACTTCATGGTGGAGGAAGGAATTGTTCTAGGGCACAAGGTGTCTCAACGTGGGATTGAGGTTGATCGAGCAAAAATCGAAGTGATAGAGAAGTTACCTCCCCCGGTAAATGTTAAGGGGATCCGGTCCTTTCTTGGGCATGCCGGTTTCTATAGGCGGTTCATTAAGGATTTTTCTTTGATCGCCCGGCCTCTCACCAACCTCCTCCAAAAGGAATGTGACTTTCATTTCGACTCCGCATGTCTCAAAGCCTTTGACACCATCAAGAATGCTCTCATCTCTACCCCTATAGTTCAAGCTCCGGATTGGTCTCTACCTTTTGAGTTAATGTGTGATGCAAGTGATTTCTCTATTGGGGGAGTCCTTGGTCAAAGGAAAGACAAGAAGCTTCATGTGATCTATTATATGCCTAAAACCCTCAACCAAGCACAAGCAAATTACACCACCACCGAGAAAGAATTTCTCGCCATTGTGCATGCTTTTGAAAAGTTTAGGACTTATTTTGTAGGGTCAAAGACAATCGTGTACACGGATCATGCGGCCATTCGTTATCTTATGGCGAAGAAAGAGGCCAAACCTAGACTCATTCGTTGGGTGCTCCTTCTCCAAGAGTTTGACATTGAGATTCGAGATAAAAAGGGAGCCGAGAATGTGGTGGCCGACCACCTTTCTCGGTTAGAACTTGGAAGCGTGACTAAAGATGATGTGCCTATCGAGGATGCTTTGAGAGATGATACTTTGTACATGGTTGGGAGCACTCAACTCCCATGGTTTGTTGATATTGTAGATTACTTGGCTTGCAGGGTAATTCCGGAAGAGCTCACATCTCAAGAACGCCGCAAGTTGAAGTATGATTCTAAGCGCTACATTTGGGATGAGCCCACTTTGTTGAGAAGGTGCCCGGATGGCCTCTTACGGAGGTGTGTTCTGGATGAGGAGTTCACAAGTGTTCTCCGAATGTGCCACTCTTCCCCTTGTGGTGGGCATATGGGGGGTGATCGAACCGCCTCCAAGATACTTCAAAGCATGCTATGGTGGCCCACCCTTTTTCGGGATGCTTGGGCATTTGTCAAGGCTTGTGATCGTTGCCAACGGATGGGGAATATTTCCAAACGTCATGAGATGCCGCAAAATCCAATCTTAGAATTAGAGGTGTTCGATGTATGGGGAATTGATTTCATGGGCCCTTTCCCCTCTTCTTATGGGAACCTCTACATCCTTGTTGCAGTTGATTATGTCTCCAAGTGGGCGGAGGCCATTGCTTCGCCTACCAATGATCACAAAGTGGTTCTCAACCTTTTCAAAAAGATCATTTTCCCGCGTTTTGGGGTTCCTAGGGTTGTGATTAGTGATGGCGGATCCCATTTCGCCCATGGCAAATCCAAGGCCCTCTTGCAGAAATATGGGGTTCATCATAAGGTTGGTGTTGGTTATTGTGAGGGGTTCGAAAAAGCGCGAGGCTAATGCGTGACCTCGTCCCTCGTGGGTGTGACGATTCTTTTTATTCAATCAAGTGTGATTGGATTTCCTGTGAGTATACACCCAATTGACTAGTAATATAGGAGTCGCCATTCAGTTTTTTAACGACAATGAGAAAAACTGACAAAACCCGGTTATCGTGACATAAAGGGAGTGCAATTATGTTTGACCACGACGGCCGTAGGTTCCCTTGTGATCCCTGGTGTGGGGATCTCTCAACATACACCCGCAAGGTAGAGATTGAGGGTTCGAGGGACTGTAACTACCGATAGGAGTACTTCGCTCGTCGATAACTCCAGAGGCAGGATATCCTTACTAGCTAGCTCAGCATAAATAATTGAAGGGACATGCGTTAACTATTAAACTAATCTGAGTTGATTTTAGCAATATGCAACATATAATACTAGATCGATCGCGATTATCTGATTTATATTGCATTAAGGGACCTAGCATGATAATCCAATTTCCCAAAAATATTATATTTGTTAGGCGTGATAGAACAATCAGATTAGGTTAGTTTAACAGTTCATAAAAAGGGCGAGGAAAGCAGTTAAATCATCGAAAAGGGACACATTACGACGCACCCTTGAGAGGTGCGTCACGGTTCTCAGAAAACTAACCACTTTGACTTTGCTATTTCTCCTTTTTAACGAATCTCAATTATGGGACATGATACGTTCTGTTCGATTTATGGATCGATTGCGACAGAACGCGTGAACAATTTCGCAGCGAGAGGCTTAGGCTAAGGGTTGGAGTCAATACTCAGAATATAATTATGTGTTGTGTGTGTTCTTTTCACGTCGAATTTAGGGGTCTATTTATAGGGAAGAGTTCGTGGAAAGATAGAATTGCAGAGTTCTAATCCACAAAGAATTAGGAAAATACACGTACCCAGGTATTTTCAGCGCCCAGGCCTGGGCGCCGAAGATTTCGGCGCCCAGAGCCAGGCGTTGAAAATAGGGTCTGGGCTATTTTCTTTAGTCAGATTCGGATTCCTGAAATCCGTAGAGTTTGAGATTTAATCGAGTCTTTTAGCGCGTATCAATTTTATGACGGAATGCGTCTGGGCCCGTTACGATCTCTAGGCTCGTTAGGATTTTAATTAATACGTAACTCTTATTTCCGAATCATATTAGGAATAGGATTCTCGCAGTTTTCTATCTCATTTAGGATTTATGTTGGAATGCAACACCTAATTCTGACAGGTTTCTATCCTTTATGATTTGCCACTTTTAGAAGCTACCATTTACGGCAGTTACTATTTTTAGCAGGTTTCCATAAATAGCAGGTTTCGAGTGAAATGAAAAGGGGAATTGAGATTCGTTTATTTTATAGGAGATGCGTTGTCAAGTGGAGATTTATGCTTTCATCATCGAACCTTTCCCTTTCGGGAATGGGGACAAAAGTAGGTGTCTACAGTTAGCCCCCAATTTGACTGAGTCTTGGAGTAAGACGATGGTTAAAGTATTAGACGGAGTGCGTCACACAAGCCATGGTGTATGTGACCTGTTTTGCGAGGGTCTCACGAGCCCCCGAGTGATGACATTTGACTTAAGGGTCATCACTTGTAGTGTCGACATATCCCTCACGTGTCATTGGGATTTGTCAACTGATAGTATAGAAACTTCCTCACTTTGTCATTGGAAGGATCTAAAGGCGCGTAGAAACTCCCTCACTTGGGCCTGGCTACAGATGTTTTCGAAATCAAAGCTATAAAGTGTAATTGGGCCTGGCCAAGCCCAACCACGAGGTAAAAGTGTTTTTAAAGATTCTCATTTTCAAGGCTAGTTAAACGAGAAAACCCCCTTGTTTTTATAGGGGACGTAAAACGAAGGAAAATCCAGTAGCCTGGTTTTTATAGGACGTAAAACGAAGGAAAATTCAGCACCCTTGTTTTTATAAGACGTAAAACGAAGGAAAATCCAGCAAAAGTTATCTCTGCAGCGACTAAGGACCTGCGCGGTTTAATGGCGCAGACCCCGCCGGTTAAAGATGGCGAGCCTGTCCGCTAAGGGTGGACACCCCGTCCGATAGAAGTGGACGAATCTGTTTTTGAAATTTGAAAATAAGGACCTACGCGGTTTGTGACGTAGATCCCGCCGGCTAAAGATGGCGAACCTTGTCCGCTAAGGGTGGACACCCCGTCCGATAGAAGTGGACGAATCTATTTTGAAATTTGTTTTGCTTTTTTGAAAATAAGGACCTACCCGGTTTGTGACGTAGACCCCGCCGGCTGAAGATGGCGAGCCTGTTTTAATTTTGAAGACTTTTATTTTTTCGAAAACTGAGGACCTGTGCGGCTAGTGACGGAGACCCCGCCCGCTGAGGGTGGGCGAGCCCTGTCCGCTGAGGGTAGACGTCCCTGAATTCGTTTTTTTTCGATTTGGGAACTCGCGCGGTTTGTGACGCGATCTTGCCGACTGAAGATGGGCAAGTTCCTATTTCTTTGGTTCTTTGTGATTTCTTTTGAGAATTTCTTTTTATTCATTCTTGCAAGAGAGAATTCTTTCGAGGGATGCTCGAATTCAGTTGTAACCTGAACGTGGGCTGACAACGTGTTCAGACGGATCTTTGTCTTGCGACCGTCCGCTTTCGTGATTTTGAGCTAGTCTTTACGGCTCGACTTGGTCTTTGATCAGAGGACCGTGCACAAGTGTCAGTGACGTCCTTTCGATGAGGTCGAACCTGTTGTTGTTCTTTTTTGAGATATCCAAACATGATATGGTGTATGGCGCAGTCCGGGAATGTGATTTTGATCGCGCGCTCCTCGTTGGAGTCTATTTTTTTCGCGAGCCCCCAAGCACTGGGGCTCGTCGGTTTGTTTTTCGCATCTTGTAATCATGTTTGGGGTCATGCTCGTATGTGCGAGCGACCTTTTATAGTAGTGTGCTACTTTAGCGAAGCCGTGGAGTCCGACTTTAGTTTTCAGGCGACATCCGGTTTTAGCTTGGCCCGGATTAACCCTTTGACAGACAAACATTTTTTATTTGGAAAACCAATGACTTGACGACACATATTTTTGGTGTTTCGAAGAATGACCATGATATTTAATATTTTTTTTTTTTTTGAAAAGTGTACATAAGCATTTTCTGAGACGAGTCTAAGTTTCGACCAAGTTTTAATGTTATATTTTTTTTCTTGCTTATTTGGGAGCTAAAGGTGCTTTGGGCTTGATCCTACTTGCAATAGGGCCTCGTGTTTAGCAACATGGTCTTAAGTCCTTTCCTATTCCGTGTTTTGTGAAATCTGGGCCTTGGGCTGCATTTTCAGCGCCCAAGGCCAGGCGTTAAACATTTCGGCGCCCAACCGTGGGCGCTGAAAGTCCCTTCCTGGTAATATTTGACCTTCGGATTTCCTAACACGTTTCCGAATAGGATCAGGATGTCATTGGGTGCGTTCAGCTATATATAGGGGCTAGATACGTCCCTATTTTCTACTATTCTCAAATTCTTTCTTTTGTTTTTGTTGTGCTTTAATTATTCATTGCTTTTACCATGTCGATCCCTACTTTCTCACTCCAACGGACTGTTAGGCGTTGGCTACGGGCCCTTACTCCCACAGAAAAAGTTTGTTAAAAGAATACCACTTAGAGGCACTTTTAGGCTTACAACAAATTAATATTGATTATAACTTTCTGCATGCTGCCCTAAGCTTTTGGGACTCCGATCATCATGTTTTTGCCTTTCGGGGCAACGAAATATGTCCTTTGCCCGATGAATTTGCTGCGATCCTTGGTTATCCTACTAATGTTACTCCTGTTACCCCTGGCACTATCGAAGAGGGTAAAACAACCATAAGGGCTTTCCTAGGGCTAGATGATAACATGTTTGCTGAAATTGTTGTAGATGATAAGGTTAACTTGGCAAAACTTGTAAAACATCACTTTAGGCCTAGTAAGAATATGACCGAACAGAAATTGAATATTCGAGCCCTTGTATTTTGCTTGTTGAATCATTATTATACTATCGAATAACAATGGTGAGTTTGGTGACATAAGGTTGATCCCCTTGATTAGCCAGATGGAAAGTTGCTATTCTATTATGCCGTTGGTTGTTGCCGAGACTTTGCTGAGTGCGGATGAGCTGAAGAAGGATGCCAAATCTGAACATTTTAAGGGAAGCCCCCTATTACTGCAGGTGATCGATTTTTCCTTACGCACGTATACGTCCCTTTTGCATATATTTTTTTCTGCCTGGGGCTGAGTTTCAGCGCCCAGGGCTGGGCGCTGGAGTTTTCGGCGCCTGGTCCTGGGCGTTGAAACTGCGCCCCAGGGACCATCTTTTTTTTTCATTCTTTTGATTCGATCTTACCTGTTTTTGCAGATTTGGCCTGCGGAACGGCTTAGACTTTTGGAAGCTCCCGCCGATCCTAAACATTATCGCCCTGTAGCCTTGGGTAACCGAACATACTTGCACCAAGGCCAGGACGAGGCCGAATGGACCTCCTTTTTTACTTATGGCATTTGTTCTATTAAGTGGGTGGTACCATGGTGGGGTTTGACTACTATGACAGGGGGTTCTGATGTATCGGTTTATGTTTCTTTGTTGGGGCTATCTCGTCCCATTTATATTTTCCCTTACCGAGTCATGCGTCAATATGGTTTAAGGCAGACTATCCCCTTTTCTGATACGGTACCACCTAAGGTAGCGGCCTTTTCACAAACACGGGTCTTAGCGTGGGCTAAGTATTATGATGGTCTCCCGCGTTGGGCCGTAGCTACAAATGGCTTTGTGGGTCTTTCTGAAAACTACAAGTTGTGGATGAGCTCCGATGACAAAAATGTGAGGACCGAGGCTCGTAATGGGGAGCCGGCTGAGCTTTTGATACCTCGTATTCGTGTTAAGTATGAGGGTCATGATTCTGCCAAACCTCGTACCTATAGTGTTAAGACTGTGAAAGCTCGTCCTGATCGAAAGGAAGTTCCTCCCCGTTCCAGTTTCAGGCCTAAAAAGATGCCTAACATGAAGGGGCCTGCTGTTGTTAAAACAAATGCAAGCTCTCGCGGAGATCGTCGCCGGAACAATGTATGGGTTAGGAAGGCTCAGCCGCCTGTAGAAACAGTGGCTAGTCTAGTCGACGATAATAATCCTTCTCCCACCATTGCCTGTGCCCTTGAGGATGAGCGGGCTATAACTGAGAATGTTTCTGAAGCCTTGGCATCTTTGGAAGTTAGTGTCCAGGAGCCGGTTCTTATGGAGATTGATATTGGGGCAGCGCAGAAGACTGTGGGGGTGGATCCTGCGAACATTGCTCTCTACAAGACTTTATTTGATGATCCGGAAGAACTAGAGTAGTGTAGTTCTTGCTAGGGTGTAGGTGCCCTTTATTTATTTCAGTTGTGTTTTTTTTTATTCCTAGCACTTTGTTTTCCTTCTTATTATTTCTCAATAAAGGCGTATTTTTATTTTTCATTTTCATTTATTTTTATTTCTCCTCTTTTTTATGTATTTTATATGTCTAACACTTTTTGCAAAAGGATATATGTTTTTTTTATTGGACCGAATCCTTGGTAAGGATTGCCTACGTATCTTGTCAGAATCAGGTCGCGCGTAGTTCCAGCTTTAGAATAAGTTCTAGTATGCCGGATTTCGGTAGATATGCCCTGAGGTGGAAACATATTACTTGATCGGTCAAATGAGTGAAGTATTATCTTTATTTTCATCTGCCGTTCTCTTTTTTTTTTGCCATAGGTCTCGTAAAATTCGATTAATTTGTATAGCTATATTCTTGGTAAACCTATTTGGATACGTACTGTACCCCCCAAGTGTTCGTTATTTTCCGTTGTGTGCGGATAAAATGACGAGCACTTTCGAAAAGAAAACTTTTGGCAGGCAGAGAGTTTCAACGCCCAGGCTGGGGCGTCAGAAATTTCGGCGCCCAGCCCTGGGCGCTGAAAATGACTTGGGCGGTCAATTTTTGACGCTTTGCTTCACATGTTCTTGCGTTTATTTCTATTTCTTTTTTTTTTGTGCCTTGATATTTTGCTCGTATTTAAAGTTAATTTTGAGGCTATTTTGGAGGCTTTTTGACTGTTAGCGTGAAATGCGTTTTTGTCCGAATCAATTTTTTCTATTCGTGACTCGAAACAGTTTTGAAAATGGGTTTAGGGTGCGGAAGTTATGAAGATCCTTGTGTAGGTTTTTTGAGGTGTTGTTAGTGAAGGGTATGATGGAATCTATGTTTTATGAATCTTTTTTTTGGTAACATTTGTATTGTTTTGGATTTTGATTTCCTTTGATTCTGGGTTGCATGGATTGACTCTTATGACGACACTAGTTTGGCTTTTTAGGTTTTGGGGATATAAATGGGATGGTGTGGTTTATTTTGTGGGTTTCGGGAATTGGTTCCCATGGCACTATTTCAAAATCGAGTGGGCTTTGTTTGTTGGGCCTGGAGTGGGCCGCCTCTTTATTTTTGTATTTTGCAAGTACATTTGGTGTTTATTTAGTGTTAGAATAAAATTTTTAGGAGAAATATTACGCCTTTATTGATTCGGAAAGTAAGGAAAACACACTGAAATAAAACTGACCTATATTCTAAGCGGCCTTAGGACCATCTAAAGTCTCTATTATTTTTTCTATCAATCTAAAGAACTACTAGGAGCTTTTTACTAATGGTGCTCTATATGGCTCAAGCCTGGGGTTTAGTCTCATAAAACTTTGGTCCTTCACCGGTACTCATCTTGAATTCCATTCCTTTTGCATTGACCCACTGATATGTCTTCACCCATCCGTTCTCGACCTCTTCTAGTGTTGATGCAGGAGAGATTAACCGGGTTGGATCGAAACCTTCATCTTGTAAAGCTAGGGTAGTCATCACAGTCTCGTTCTCTATAGGCCTCGATTCGTTAAACAATGTCCATAGAGCCTGGTTGTCCAATATTTCAGCTGTTCTAGTTTTGGTGAGGTGGGGTGCCTCATCCAAGGTGTGGCAGTCATGGAAAATTTCAAATCCGGGTTTTAGCAAGCCATCCTGAACGAAGGGTTCAGGGAAATCACAGCATGGGTGTTCTTCTCCTTCCCGAACGAACATCCCGTTAAGGGTCCTTTGATATGGGGGAAGGAGGGTGGTTTGTTTGGCTTTGTTAAGGCGTAGCCTAGATAGGCGGTCAGCAATATCTTCCTCCGTTGGTTAATAACCTAAGCCAAAGGGAGTAGATTTGTCGGGAAAAGGATGGAATGTGTATTCCTTCTTCCTTATGCCCAATGGGGTTCCTGGGAAATAACCTTGAGCTAACAGCATTCTAGGGATGACTCGGGATGCATGCGGGTCCAGGAATGCTGGATCATAATCTTCGATGAACTGGATTGTTTCTTCCATTTGAAACCCATAAAGGTCGTCTGCAGTTCCGCCCGTTCCAACCATAGTACAACTGACGTCGAGAGGAGGGGCGCGGATTTCTAGTATTACCCCGTTATGGTTAAGTTTAACCATTTGGTGCAAGGTAGAAGCCACACCTCCTAAGTCATGGAGCCAAGGTCGCCCCAAGAGGAGGTTGAAAGTGGGCTTGATGTCGATTATTTGAAACTCCGTGGTGCGTGCCACAGGCCCGGTTTGTATGGTAAGGTTGATTTTTCCCAATACAGGCCTTCGGGAGTTATCATAAGCTCGTACCCCTTGCGTGGAGGTTTGGAAGTCATCGTTTCTTAGCCCCAAGCAATGGGCGGTTCGCAATGGGCAGACATTAACCGCCGAACCATTATCTACGAGTGCTAGGGGGATGTTTTGTCCTTTGCATCCAACCACTAGGTAAAGGGCTTTATTGTGAGCACCCCCCTCTTTGGGTAAGTCTTTATCAGTGAAAACTATGGCCTTTTCTCCGGCATCTCTCGTGACATGGCTAACCAATGAGTCATGTGTGATATCTGTAGGTACTGAGATGAGGTCAAGTGAGCGAATAAGCTTTTCGCGATGTTCCTTTGAAGTACACATAAGATCCCAGATGGTAATCTCGGCCTTGGTTCTTTTTAGTTGTTTCAGGAGAGGATTCTCAATGACTTCCGCGACGGTGGCGTGCCGTCCATTCTCAGGAGTTTGCCTAACCGGGATGTCGTCCATAGGAGGTGGGTGAATATCCGGTTGGTAAATCCTCCCGGATCGGGTGAGGTTGTCGACCTCGGGCTCCTGAGGGGTGGTGTCAATGAGAGCATACCCGGGCCAAGTTTCAGTGAAGAGGTCCTGGCCCGAGACTTGAGATAGGTAAACATCTTCAGCATCATCATTCCACACACCGCAAACTTCCCTCTCGATTCGATCCATAGGGACCATAGCGAGTGGTGCACCTTGAAGTGTAATACACACCGTGGGGTCGAAATTCTCTGGTTGGTCGAGAGAGATGTGACAAGAGCCGAGTGGGCTCTTGTTGTTGTTGGGTTTGCCAACGTTAGGGAGAGGTATCACTTCATCCTCTATCATGTCCTGGATCGTATGTTTTAGATTCCAGCAGTTTTCAGTGTCATGCCCATTTCCTTGATGGAATTTATAGTAAGTACCTTCGACCCAATATTTGCTTTTGACAGGAGGGTCAGGGGTGGGGCCTATAGGTCTCAACTTTCCTTGATTGGTTAGTCTTTCAAAGGCTTGTACCAAAGTCGACCCGAGTGGGGCAAACTTTCGGTCTCGGACCCATCTTCCAGTGTTTCTTCGGGCGGGAGTCTCTTCTACAGCATGGACTTCCTGGGCTTGGGATGTGTTACCCCGATTATAGGTGTTGGTCTTACATGTGGGTTTGCTCTGTATGGTTTTGGCGAGGTCGTCCTCGATCTTTATTCCCACATCATAAACTCTTTTGAAAGTGTCAAGTCCCAGGTACCTAAGGTGTTGTCTGTAAGCCGGGTCCAGGTTGTCAATGAATTTTTTGACCAATTCTGTTTCGGGAGGCCTAGTGATTAGCTGGGCCGCCTGGTCCCTCCATGTAGCAAAGTAGGTTGTGAAACCCTCAATTTTCTTTTGGAAGAGAACTTCCAGCTCGCGCATGGTGACTTGGAAATCCATGTTTGACGAGTATTGCTTGATGAAGACATTGACAAAGTCTTCCCAAGTGGGAAAGAGCTTAGGGTCCTGGTGATAGTACCATTTGAGCGGCACAGGTTCCAAGGACAAAGGAAAGGCAGGTAAATACATGGACTTGTCCAAGCCTTTCAAGTTCATGGTATTCACAAAGCTCAGTAGATGATCACGGGGGTTGTCCGTGGCCTTGAACTTTGGTAAGTCAGATGAACTGAACTTTTCTGGTAGTTTTCCAGGAAAGGGTTCAGGATCGAGGGAGAAGTATTTGCTCCCCATGGTTTGCTGTAGGACCATTTTTTCAATCCTCTTCTCGTTATCGAGGTCATTTTTGGCTTGCGCAGCCGCTAAAGCTTCATTTTCCATTTTCAGTTGGCCCATAAGCTGGGTCATTTGGACCATCTGGTCTCGCAAATCTTCGATGGACATGTTTGAAGGTGCGAATCGAGGTTGGGGAAGCGGAGATCCTTGAAATGAGGGACGACGGACGGAGCTTGGAGTCACTAAGCCTGGTGTTGGCGATGTATCTTCGAGACACACTAACCGTTGATTCCCTGATCGGCACCAAGTGGCAGGACCAGTCCTAAGCATAAGATAAGCTAAAGTTTAGGTTCCCAAAGTTTCAAGCATTACTTAGTCTAGACTTCGACTCTCTAAATTGGTTTTTCATTCTTTCTTTTTTCGGTACACTTTTTGGTTTTTTTTTTGGTCATTCTTTGGATTTTCGAAACACTTGCCCGTGTGACATTCATTGTTGTTAGGATGTTCGGTTTTGGTGCCGAGCATTGCCGTCGTAGGAGGCCCAACAACGACACAAAGAGTTATTAATTTTTTCACGAGTCGCTTTTTGAAATCGAGTGCTTTTCTTACGCCCTCATAGCAATTCTTTTTATAAACATTTTTTTGCGCTACGTATTTTCCTTTCGCTCGGGCACCGAGGCTGCTGCGCCTGATCAGAAGGCCAAGCAGCAACTTCAGCGCCCAGCTAGGGGCGTGAGAAATTATGGCGTCCAGCCAGGGGCGTTGAAAATGCGTCCCTGGCTGGTTCTCATGTTCTGTCTTCTGTTTATGCGACTTCGATTTGCGTTCTTGCTTAATAACGTCCTTTACACGTAACAACGTTTGTGGGATTCGTTGCAGGCCATTCCGAGCGTCGCTTATTTTTGTGGCGATCATTCGGGTTTGCGGAACACGTGTTTTGGTATAACTCTTTGGCAAATTAGTCTATGAACATTTGGGCAATTTTTAAGGTCGTTGGTTTTCCGGGATAGTTTGTCACACACAATCACATATTTCGCTACACATAACTACATTACAAACATGGATTTGAAAGTTAAACATGTCACATAGTTTATGATAGGCTTCTATGGGTAGTTTATTTGCGCCTGGCTTGGTACCGCTTCTATCGTAGATCCAACACATGCCCCAGTCGAGGTAGTGTCTTCAACAGACGAATTTCGCCCAAGAGGCCAACCCGCAAGTGCAAGCCAAGGGGGCATGCAGGCGAGAGGGACCTAATGAGCGAGCGATTGGGTTCGGGATAGGTGTACTACCTGCACAAGTACCGAGTGGGAAACATGCGCGGCGTATGCACCCCCCTATTGGCGGAAAAAGGTATCCTTAGTCCCAACTCCCGAGGGAGCCGAGATTCGTTATGCGGTTCTGCCCGTTCACATTAATATGCTGATTTTCAGGTCGTCCCAACTTGATGGGGAAATAAACGCGGGGTAGGATCGTTTCACCCTTCGGCTATTTTGATTACCTACAAGCACGAGTATTTCCTTCACTATCCCCAGTGGAGTCGCCACTGTGAGGGGGTCGAAAAAGCGTGAGGCTAATGCGTGACCTTGTCCCTCGTGGGTGTGACGATTCTTTTTAGTCAATCAAGTGTAATTGGATTTCCTGTGAGTATACACCCAATTGACTAGTAATATAGGAGTCGCCATTAAGTTTTTAACTACAATGAGAAAAACTGACAAAACCCGGTTATCGTGACATAAAGGGAGTGCAATTATGTTTGACCACGACGGCCGTAGGTTTCCTTGTGATCCCTGGTGTGGGGATCTCTTAACATACACCCGCAAGGTAGAGATTGAGGGTTCGGGGGACTGTAACTACCGAGAGGAGTACTTCGCTCGTCGATAACTCCAGAGGCAGGATATCCTTACTAGGTCAGCATAAATAATTGAAGGGACATGCGTTAACTATTAAACTAATCTGAGTTGATTTTAGCAATGTGCAACATATAATACTAGATCGATCGCGATTATCTGATTTAGATTGCATTAAGGGACCTAGCATGATAATCCAATTTCCCAAAAATATTATATTTGTTAGGCGTGATAGAACAATCAGATTAGGTTAGTTTAACAGTTCATAAAAAGGGCGAGGAAAGCAGTTAAATTATCGAAAAGGGACACATTACGACGCACCCTTGAGAGGTGCGTCACGGTTCTCAGAAAACTAACCACTTTGACTTTGCTATTTCTCCTTTTTAACGAATCTCAATTATGGGACATGATACGTTCTGTTCGATTTATGGATCGATTGCGACAGAACGCGTGAACAATTTCGCAACGAGAGGCTTAGGCTAAGGGTTGGAGTCAATACTCAGAATATAATTATGTGTTGTGTGTGTTCTTTTCACGTCGAATTTAGGGGTCTATTTATAGGGAAGAGTTCGTGGAAAGATAGAATTGCAGAGTTCTAATCCACAAAGAATTAGGAAAAAACACGTACCCAGGTATTTTCAGCGCCCAGGCCTGGGCGCCGAAGATTTCGGCGCCCAGAGCCAGGCGTTGAAAATAGGGTCTAGGGTGTTTTCTTTAGTCAGATTCGGATTCCTGAAATCCGTAGAGTTTGAGATTTAATCGAGTCTTTTAGAGCGTATCAATTTTATGACGGAATGCGTCTGGGCCCGTTACGAACTCTAGGCTCGTTAGGATTTTAATTAATACGTAACTCTTATTTCCGAATCATATTAGGAATAGGATTCTCGCAGTTTTCTATCTCATTTAGGATTTATGTTGGAATGCAACACCTAATTCTGACAGGTTTCTATCCTTTATGATTTGCCACTTTTAGAAGCTACCTTTTACGGTAGTTACTATTTTTAGCAGGTTTCCATAAATAGCAGGTTTCGGGTGAAATGAAAAGGGGAATTGAGATTCGTTTATTTTATAGGAGAGGCGTTGTCAAGTGGAGATTTATGCTTTCATCATCGAACCTTTCCCTTTCGGGAATGGGGACAAAAGTAGGTGTCTACAGTTATCATCCCCAAACTAGTGGCCAAGTGGAAGTCACTAATCGTGAAATCAAGTCTATTCTTGAAAAGTCGGTTGCCAAGAACCGCAAGGATTGGTCCATCAAGCTTGATGACGCCTTATGGGCGTATAGAACGGCTTTCAAAACGCCTATAGGAATGACTCCTTACAAGCTTGTCTATGGCAAGAATTGCCACTTGCCGGTGGAACTTGAGCACAAGGCCATGTGGGCCATCAAAACCGTGAATTTCGAATTGACTAGTGCGGGAGAGAGGCGCTTGCTTAACCTTCATGAGTTGGAGGAACTCTGCATGAATGCTTATGACTCGGAGAGCATCTACAAGGCCCGGTCTAAACAATATCATGATGCTCAGATCGAGAAGAGAGAGTTCAAGGAGGGAGAGAAAGTCCTCCTTTATAACTCGCGGTTGAAGTTGTTTCCGGGTAAACTCAAGTCCCGGTGGACCGGTCCTTTCATTGTTGTTCGGGTTTTCCCGCACGGTACTATTGAGATCCGGAATGATAGTATGGCTACTTTCAAGGTGAATGGTCATCGCCTCAAGCATTATTACTTAGGCGATCCCATTGGTTCCATTGCTTCCATAGATCTCCATGACCCCCCATGAATTTGGGGGGATTCGTTAAACTAATGACGTTAAACGAGCGCTACCGGGAGGCACCCCGCGGTTCTTGAGCACTGTTTTGGTATGATTCTTTGCGGTGGGTTCTCACTTTCCACCGTGTGCCTTGTCCGTCCATTTTTGGTGAGTTTTTTCGGATTTTAACGGTTCTTTGCGGGACTTGATCCCACGATACTTCCGGTAACATCCTTCCGACTCTTATGCATTCTTTTGGGGGTGGGCATATACACTAGTAGAAAAAACCCTTATTGCAGCGGGCTTTTAGACCCCTGTTGCAGCGTACATCGTATGCTGCAACTGGGGGGCCTGCAACAAGTCTGAACTTGTTGCAGCGTACAATGTTCGCTGCGAAAAGTGGTTTTTTGCAGCGTACATATGCCTGTACGCTGCAACAAGTGTCTAAATTTTGGCTAAAATCTTGACTTGTTGCAGCGTACAAAAAGGTGTACGCTGCAAAAAACCCAACCTGTTGCAGCGAACATCTATTTGTACGCTGCAATAGGTCTGGTTTTTTGCCAAATTTTACACCCTTGTTGCAGCGTACATAGATATGTACGCTGCAACAAGGGTGTAAAATTTTAGTTTTAGGGAGACCTAGATTGCCCAAATACAGAAACCTGTCACAACAATAATAGAATATCGCAACCTGTATAACAAATATAAAAATAATAAATAGTATTTTGAAGATATCCCAAAACAAAAGTGCACGTACCATATACATTTAAATATATGTATGTTCCAATTTCAACGTATGCATACATTTTAACATAAAAGATTGTTCTATAATATCTAAACTAACTCGATCAAGTGCCCCTAGGCCAATAATAAATACTTGCAGCCCATTGCTCACGAACCACATCAATTTCCTCACTAGCATAAGACGTATTCCTCGGAGTATAGACCTTTACAAAAACAAAAAAAATATCACATTTTAACATTCAAGCAACTAATGGCAATGTCCTAATAGTCTAAAATACGAAGCAAGAGTAAGGAAAATTAATTAATTACCTCATCTAGCCTTAGCTTATGCATATTAAACATGTAATAAGTTTAAAATGAGTATTAGGTTCTATAGTTCAAAGTTGGGAGCGAAAATGCCTCATTTTAGCCTAAATATGACCTACAACGACCAAACAAGCCTTAAATGTACATAAGTAGATTAGAATAAGTCTTAGAAACTTAAAAATAAGCATATTAATCATATAATAAGTTTAAAATGAGTCCTTAGGTTATTTAGTTCAAAGTTGGGAGCGAAAATGTCTAAATATGACCTATAACGACCCAATGAGTCTTAAATGTGCATAAATAGATTGGAATAAGTATTATAAAGTTAAAACTAAGCATATTAATCATGTAAAAGGTTTAAAATGAGTCTTTATATTCTTTAGTTCATAGTTGGGAACGAAAATGTCATTTTAGCCTAAATATGTCCTATAATGACCAAACAAGCCTTAAATGTGCATAAATAGATTGGAATAAGTCTTAGAAAGTTAAAACTAAGCACATTAATCATGTAAAAGGTTTAAAATGACTCTTTAGGTTCTTTAGTTCAAAGTTGAGAACGAAAATGACATTTTTGCCTAAATATGACCTATAACGACCCAATGAGCCTTAAACGTGCATAAATAGATGGGAACGAGTCTTAGAAAGTTAAAATTATGCATATTAAACATGTAATAAGTTTAAAATGAGTCCTTAGGTTCTTTATTTCAAAGTTGGGAGCGAAAATGCCTTATTTTAGCCTAAATATGACCTATAAACGACCAAACAATCCTTAAATGTACATAAGTAGATTAGAATAAGTCTTAGAAACTTAAAAATAAGCATATTAATCATATAATAAGTTTAAAATGAGTCCTTAGGTTATTTAGTTCAAAGTTGGGAGCGAAAATGTCTAAATATGACCTATAACGACCCAATGAGTCTTAAATGTGCATAAATAGATTGGAATGAGTCTTAGAAAGTCAAAACTAAGCATATAAAACATTTAGTAAGTTTAAAATGAGTCCTTAGGTTCTTTATTTAAAATTTGGGAGCGAAAATGCTCATTTAGCCTAAATATGACCTATAACGACCAAACAAGCCTTAAATGTGCATAAGTAGATTGTAATAAGTCTTGGAAAATTAAAACTTAACATACTAAACATGTAAATCACAAGAGAGGGTGCAAGAAAATGATGTGCAACAGAAAATGGTTGTAGGAAAATAATTTCACCTGACTGACGAATCCGGTGTCAAGCATCCAATGAACAGGGATGTGAAAAGACTTGAATCCGGTGGCTGCTGGTTCTCTTAGTCGCGACAGATTATAAACCCCGTGCTCTAATCTGTTTCAATTAGCATATCATGAAATTGCATTAGCTAGTTCAAATCAAAATGTTATACAGAATTGCAACAAAGAAAAATGAACATGAAAAATGGATGTTGTTGCATGTAGTAACAAAACGATTACCGTGGTCCTGGTCAAATACCTCTAGAACTTGCAGAGGATCGAGTGACTCTTAGTGATTATGAAGAAGGCGAACTGCAGCATTGAGCATTGGTTCCTTACCGTTCTGTGGATCCAAATACATATCAAGCAACCTAATGGTCATGAAATAAAAAATCAATTAGAATATATTTAGAACTCTGTTTGACACATTCAAAAAAATCGTTAGAGGTTTTGGCTTTTGAGTAAAAGTCAAAATTCATAAGGCTCTAACTCCTAAATATAATCCAAATAGTGTGACTAGTTTCTACGATTTCTGATATACCTCCACAATTTGAGCAACAGTCGAGCTGCTTTGAAGACTATCCAAGTACTTCTCTGGATGCACCTGTAAACAATTGAACTCCCAATTAGAAATTGCTCAAGAGGCAATGGACCAACAACTGCTTGTAATACCATGTTCGTATAATTATTCATCCTTAGAAATCATCATGCTCCCACCACCCCAGCCCCCCAACAAAACTCTAACGCGCACTTTAAGAAGAATATGTATACTTGGCCTGTACAACTCTCAACTTTAAAGAATCTTCAAAAAAAAAACTTTGTTCCTTGGTAGAAGGTGTGTGCATTTGTAAATGGTCTGATTTGTGTATCACTTTGCCCATGTTCAACCTTGTTTAACATAGTCGAATCAAACTTGAGTTTCCAGACGAGCTCAAACAGTTTTTTAAACTTGATTCATTTAAGAATCAATATGTTCAAGTTCAACTCGTTTATTAATTGAGCTAAGCTCATAGGCGGACTTCTTTTTCCTTTAGATCATTTAACTAAAAAACTCATCAACGGGCCATAATTTATATCTGGTTAAGTTATTTTTGGTTTGAGGAAGTATGAGAATTGGATAAACCTGAGAATTTAGAATATGCAAAAAAATGTTATTGAATGAGATTTTCAGGAAGCGATTATACCTCCAGGCACCTTGTTACAACCTTGCCATTTGAAGTACATATTGCAGCATTGTAGCCCGACGATCTGAGAAGCTTCACCAAAGCATAACGAATACAATTTCCATAGCATAGACCAGATTTAACAAGCTGAAGCTCGTTTACATCCATAGAAAGTAAAAGAGATTGGACCACAAACTGCAAGTCACTCTCATACTGATCCACCTAGCGCTTAAAGAACTGCACAATGACAACGAGCAAATATAAATCTCTCCTTCACAGATATACAGAAGAACTCACAGAGTAGGTACAAGAAAAGGCAGGGCAATATCTTATGTGATAGGCATCAAATCACAAAAGCTATATCAATAGAGTAAAAAATGAACCAAATTGAATACTAATAGTATAATACTATCACAAATCAGACTTTGTTTTTCCTCAAAAAGTAAAGTTTATATTAAAATGTATTTGTTTAGGGACACAGACAGAGAAGCTGCTTCTAACAGAAGGATCAAAACTCAAATTCTTTGGAAGTGGCTTCCGCAAATTCATATCCGTAACTGAAAGCTATCATTGTCCAAACACAATTATTGTAAAGTAATCCAATATTCCAAGAACTATCAACCATTTCCATTAAAATCAACCAATTGGTAATTACTTCAAATTCAGTTGCATCTGCAAATAAGTAACGTTTTAATTTGGAACACTTGACACTCTAACACTTCAATCATCAGTCAAACACTTCAATTATACTTCCTAGTATATACTTTGTGTTAAGCTCAAAGTTTCTTTACTTATTACCAATACAACCTAAGAAAAACTGTAGTATGGATTCAGCTTTTCAGTTTATTAACAATTCATTTTGTTTGTAGCTTTGCTTAGAATTCGAAATGAGTGATAATCTGGAGGGGGTTGAAGAAGATGATGTTGTGATGTTTGGAAGGAGCAGGGGCAATTCAAGAAGACATAGTTTGGTTATTGATGATGAAGAAGATAATGAAGTTGAGGGAGGTGCAGTTGTTGTAGGAGAGCAGAGTATTATCAGCAGCTATTAAATAATGATAACTAACAGTAACAGTGCTTCAGAGTTAGAAAAAACAGATGGATATGGCCTGGACAAAGTTAGAGAAGTGGATTTAAAATTCCTTATCTAATTTCAGTACGCATTTAAATTGTGAAATGAGGAGATTTAGGAGAGAGAGAGAGACCTGGACAAAGTTAGAGAAGGAGGTCATAAGAAGATCAGCAAACTGATCAGGTGTATACTGTCTATAGATATAAGTATTGATGTTGTAATTCTGAAGATAATCACTATTTCCAGCACCGAGAAGATGAATTCCAGCTGAGAACATCCCTTTTGCTTTCTCAATCCCCACCAATTTTGTCACCTTACTCTGGTACTCCTTGTAGTACCCCAACTGTTGCGTAAGAGATACCGCCCTCTGTAGTTGCAAACCCAATGAGTAATCGTAGACTTCCAGGCAAAGAAATAAATTATTTTGCGAATGGTTTTTGGGGAACTATACCTTTTCTTATCCCCTACAAGGCTACAAGCAAGAGGCTAGCTGGAATCATAGCAGAATAGGATTTGACTAGGGAGCGCTAACTCAAAATCTAAAAGAACAGACAGATCTGATTGTAACTAGGCGAAAGAGAGTAAATGTAAATGTAATACTTCATAAGCTGGCTGTTCTCTCGGCGTAACCCGAACCAGCAGACGCAAAGTTGGTGCCAATGAGTAATCGTAGACTTCCAGGCCAAGAAATCGATTATTTTGCGAATGGTTTTTGGGGAACTCTACCTTTTCTTATCCCCTACAAGGCTACAAGCAAGAGGCTAGCTGGAATCATAGCAGAATAGGATTTGACTAGGGAGCGCTAACTCAAAATCTAAAAGAACAGACAGATCTGATTGTAACTAGGCGAAAGAGAGTAAATGTAAATGTAATACTTCATAAGACCAACTCAAAATAATAATTACTAGTAACAAATTCAGGAGGCTGAAGATTAAGTCGCAAAATAAGCCTTGCAAATGCTGGTGTCAACAGCAAAATAGAAGCCTGCATTTTCAAAAAATCACAAAATAAGAAACTGCTGAAACTCCTGCATGTTCAATTGGTATCAAAATTATAAAACGTCAGTTAAGTGTCAGCGTATTGCCATGAAGTCAATCAATTTAATCCAAAAGGGTTATAGATATTCCAGCAAGCATTTTCATTGACTTTACAATTAAATTATCAGATAATACAAACAAAAGAAAAACCAAAAAGGTGATTAGAAAAGAAGAGTTCCATAATCAAAGCTTCAAATTTACTTCAAATTGCATTCAAATTACATACCAACTTGTAATTTATCTATAATTCCTAAATAATGCCAAAAATTGAACTTTTCAATTACCAAAGATACAGAAATTATGACTTCCTATGAGCAGGCCTCAGACTTTCAAAAGAGGAAAAAGAGAAACTTCATGAAGATAATTAGATAAATCAATACCTTAATGCAGTTGTTAAATCTAAACAAGCACGATGATAGATTCCTGCAGGCAGTACGATCTTCACAAATTAAGTGCAAAGAACGAATTGAAGAACTAGCCAAAAAAACAAAAAAACAAAAACAGAATTGTACAAACCCTAATTCTAAAAACGAAAATCAAAAGGGGACAGGAAAATAATTACTCGTTGTGTCGAGGAGTGACGGCCAAGCAAGCACCGGAGAACAGAACGTTCTTTCTTAGAACCACCGGCCGAGCTAGCTGAGTTTTCAGCGACTATGTCAGTCGTGGTTCAGCGCGGAGAAGGTACAGGACGCGACGGGGGGAGGAGGCGAGAAAAGACACTCACCGGCGAGGAGAGTGACGGCGGATCCGAGCAAGATGAGTTCGACGGCGACGCAGGACCGAGCAAGCTCTGAGTTCGTCGGCGACGCAAGGAATTGAAAACTGAGGGAAGAAGCTTGGAGTTGAGCGCGGGGAACTCTAAAATTTTGAGATAGATATTTTAGTTAAATGAATTAATTATTCAACAATAATATTATTCCAGCAAATAAATTTTGTTACATGGATTTGTTGCAGGGTACAATAACATGTACGCTTCAATAGTATCTAGCTATTGCAGGGGGCTTTTAATATGTACGCTGCAAAAAGCTCTTTTGCAGGGGGCAATTAATTTGTACGCTGCAATAACCCTTTAAAGGGTTTGACCCGCATTGACCAATTGCTTGTTGAAGCGTATTAATACATGTACGCTGCAACAAGGGGGCTGCAACAGGGGTTTTTTCTACTAGTGATATCATGTTGGGGCATTTGGTTGGATGGGTAGTTGTGCCCCTCCTTGCTTAGGTTTAGGCCTTGAGGACATGGCCTAATTCTAGCTTGGGGGGAGTTTTGTTTGTGGATACCTACTTGTTGATGCTCATTGCTTTGAAATCATACCATTACATGCTTGTTTCTTTGTTTGATTTTTAGTTTCTTTTCTTTTTCTTAGTTTTTGTTTCCTTTTTGGTGTGTTTTCTTATTTTCTTCCTTTTCTTTTTGTTTTGATTTCTTTTTCGTCAAGGCAAGTTTTCTAGGTTTTCTAGGCAATATTCTTGATTGGGGCATATAAAATTGGAACTTGTAGATTATAATGCTTTTATTCCTAGTTGGTAGATTTTTACACGGTTCTTAATGTCTTGGGTCGAGTCTAGGATTTGGTGTCAAGAAAGTTGGTTGAACTTTGGGTAGCATGCGTCATGAACTCTTGGCTTGTGGTAAGATGGTGTTGAATTCTCTAGTGATTTGAAGCCGGAGGGAATGGTATTTGCTCCCTTGTGAGGTTCATGTTAAAAAATAAGCCCAAACACATATATATTCATTTGAGTGGCATGGATCCTTAGCATTGACTTTCTTGTCTCCCAAGTTTGACATTTTTCCTTCCCGAGACCGCGACCGAACTACTTTAGGGGACGATAGAGGCATTTCTTTCGGTGACTATTTTTCTTTTTAGTTTAGAACTTTATTTTCTATTTTTTTTCTCATATGTTTTTGTTTGCACTTGCCCCATTGCTAGCCATTTGAGCCTTGACCCTTCATTTCTTATGAGCACAATACAAGCCTAATAGCCTTTGTTTTGTTTTCACCCTTAGAAGTGATAGTGAAACTTTGAGTTATGATGCTTGATGTTTTGGATTGAATATGCAAAGTTGAGAAATGAATATTGTTTGGTGTGAATGACAAAGTTTTGGAAGAATGTTGTACATAGTGAATAATTGATGCAAAAAGCAAAAAAATATAGAATTAAATTTTGAAAAAAGCCAAAAATAGAGAAAAACAAGGCATGAGAAAAGTTTCAATTGAAACACAAAAAGAGGAAAATCAAATCAAGAAAAGTGCAAAAAGAGTTGTAGTTTAGAATAGTTGTTGAATAATCTTGGGGGTATCCCAAATAAGTGGAATAGTTTGTTTTCGGTGGATTATGCTTGAGTTGAGTTCTTATTGCGCTTCACTTTAGGTATGAGCACCAAATTGCCAAATTTATTCCACACCTTACCCCTAGCCTACGTTACGCCCTAAAAGCCCTCTTGACCCTTTAAAGTTGAGTCATTCACGGTGGAGGGAGGATTTGGGCAAGCTTAAGGAACAAGGTTGTCATGCTAAGATGTCGGGTAGCCTAATATTGATTTTCTGGCGCCTTCGCGGTGTCTCGAGACGCTATTCTCAAAGGTGAATAAGATCTAGAGTTTTGACGTGGTATGCCCGGATGTAGGGGGATTGACTAGTGTTTGCCTTTAGTTCGCTTTGCTTGATGCTAGAATCTTTCACTCGATTTGGGACATTAGTTAGCGTGTACTCATTTATTTGATTAGTAATATTAGTGCTCTTCTATACTTGTTCCATAATAAAGCCCCCATCTTGGATTTTGTAGTTTAATTTCTTTTCTTCTCTTTTCTTTTCTTCTTTTCTTTCTCTCTTTTCTTGATTTGCGTTTTCCATTTTTAGTCTTGCCTTAATTAGATTTTCTAGATTTCAATTTTGGTAAATTTTATAACTTGATAGGTTGCTCATTCTTCCCTAGTTGAGTTTTCGAGCAGGTGCCGTGCGATCGCACGGACATTTTGTGCGCTCGCACGGGTCTACACAGTTGGCTCCAAAAGTCAAGGCAGTGTGTGCGCTCGTGCCTCAAATTCGTGTGCTCGCACAAATCCGCAAAATCGATGCAGGAACTATGAGTGATTTTGTGCGATCGCACCACAGAGGAGCTCGCTCGCACGGAATTTCGGTGGGCTCGCACTAAATTCCTGTGCGAGCACACGAGGATTTTCTGAGATTTAGCCAAGCTACAGTCGTGCGATCGCACGGTTGTTGGGCACGTTCGCACGACACGAGGGAGAAGAATCGTCGCAGGGCCTGTTCGCATTGATGCACAGCAAGATCGCACCGATGCGATCGCACCTGGGTCTGCCCGATCGCACGGCTGCGCGGGATTCAGTTTTCGAGTTTATAACTCTTATTTTTGGGGTTTAGTATAAATAGGATTTTTGATTATTTTCATTTTACGCTTTCATATTTTACATTTCATATTTTTACACTTTCAATTGGAGAGGTTTTGTGATTTTGTTCTTCAATCTAGAGAGAGAAACTCTTTAATTCCAAGCATCAATTCAGTAATTTTCTTCTACTCTTCTCTTCTTTATGCAATTGAATTCTTAGTTTTTTAATTCTTGCACTTGCTTAGTTGATAATTGTTTTGCAATTCCTCAATACCTTGAGTTCTTGATTTCAATTTTGCTTGTTACTTTGATTTTCAGTTTTTGATTTGATTGTGCAATTGAGTTTCCTATTCTCTACTTCTTCTCCTATAATTTCATGATAGCTAGTTTTGAACTAATGGATAGCTTGATTGTTAGGATGATTAGTGTAGACACCTACTTTTGTCCCCGTTCCCGCAAGGGAAAGGTTCGATGATGAAAGCGTAAATCTCCACTTGACAACGCATCTCCTATAAAATAACGAATCTCAATTCCCCTTTTCATTTCACCCGAAACCTGCTATTTATGGAAACCTGCTAAAAATAGTAACTGCCGTAAAAGGTAACTTCTAAAAGTGGCAAATCATAAAATATAGAAACCTGTCAGAATTAGGTGTTGCACTCCAACATAAATCCTAAATGAGATAGAAAACCGCGAGAATCCTATTTCTAATAGGATTCGGGAATAAGAGTTACGTATTAATTAAAATCCTAACGAGCCTAGAGTTCGTAACGGGCCCAGACGCATTCCGTCATAAAATTGATACGCGCTAAAAGACTCGAATTAATCTCAAACTCTACGGATTTTAGGAATCCGAATCTGACTAAACAAAACTGCCCAGATCCTATTTTCAACGCCTGGCTCTGGGCGCTGAAAGTACCTGGGTACGTCTCTTTTCCTAATTCATTGCGGATTAGAACTCTGCAATTCTATCTTTCCACGAAATCTTCCCTATAAATAGACCCCTAGTTTCGACGTGAAACGACACAACAGCAAATAATATATTCTGAGTATTGACTCTAAACCCCTTAGCCTAAGCCTCTCGCTGCGAAACTGTTCACGCGTTCTGTCGCAATTGATCCATAAATCGAACAGAACGTATCCTGTCCCATAATTGAGATTCGTTAAGTAAAAAGGAGAAATAGCAAAGTCAAAGTGGTTAGTTTCCTGAGAACCGTGACGCACCTCTCAAGGGTGCGTCGTAACGTGTCCCTTTTCGATGATTTAACTGCTTTCCTTGCCCTTTTTATGAACTGTTAAACTAACCTAATTTTATTGTTCTATCACGCCTAACAAATATAATATTTTTCGGGAAATCAGATTATCATGCTAGGTCCCTTAATGTTATTTAAATCCGATAATCACGATCGAATTAGTATTATATGTTGCATATTGCTAAAATCAACTCAGATTATTTTAATAGTTAACGCATGTCCCTTCAATTATTTATGCTGAGCTAGTAAGGATATCCTGCCTCTGGAGTTATCGACGAGCGAATTACTCCTCTCGGTAGTTACAGTCCCCCGAACCCTCAATCTCTACCTTGCGGGTGTATATTGAGAGATCCCCACACCAGGGATCACAAGGGAACCTACGGCCGTCGTGGTCAAACATAATTGCACTCCCTTTATGTCACGATAACCGGGTTTTGTCAGTTTTTCTCATTGTTGTTAAAAACTGAATGGCGACTCCTATATTACTAGTCAATTGGGTGTATACTCACAGGAAATCCAATTACACTTGATTGAATAAAAAGAATCGTCACACCCACGAGGGACAAGGTCACGCATTAGCCTCGCGCTTTTTCGACCCCCTCACAGTGGCGACTCCACTGGGGATAGTGAAGGAAATACTCGTGCTTGTAGGTAATCAAAATAGCCGAAGGGTGAAACGATCCTACCCCACGTTTATTTCCCCATCAAGTTGGGACGACCTGAAAATCAGCATATTAATGTGAACGGGCAGAACCGCATAACGAATCTCGGCTCCCTCGGGAGTTGGGACTAAGGATACCTTTTTTCGCCAATAGGGGGGTGCATACGCCGCGCATGTTTCCCACTCGGTACTTGTGCAGGTAGTACACCTATCCCGAACCCAATCGCTCGCCCATTAGGTCCCTCTCGCCTGCATGCCCCCTTGGCTTGCAATTGCGGGTTGGCCTCTTGAGCGAAATTCGTCTGTTGAAGACACTACCTCGACCGGGGCATGTGTTGGATCTACGATAGAAGCGGTACCAAGCCAGGCGCAAATAAACTACCCATAGAAGCCTATCATAAACTACGTGGCATATTTAATTTTCAAATCCATGTTTGTATTGTAGTTATGTGTAGCAAAATATGTGATTGTGTGTGACAAATAATGCTAGAAAACCAACGACCTTAAAAATTGTCCAAACATTCATAGACTAATTTGCCAAAGAGTTATACCAAAATACGTGTTCCGCAAGCCCGAACGATCGCCACAAAAACAAGCGACGCTCGGGATGGCCTGTAACGAATCCCACAAACGCTGCACGACGCGTAAAGGACGTTATTAGGCAAGCACGCAAAATTAAGTCGCATAAAACAAAACAATATACGCGAACAGAAAACGAGTACCAGTCAGGGACGCATTTTCAGCGCCCCTGGCTGGGCGCCAATATTTCTCACGCCCACAGCTGGGCGCTGAAGTTGCTGCCTGGCCTTTTGGTCAGGCACAGCAGCCTCGGTGCCCACGCATGAAGAAAATACGTAGCAAAAAAAAAAAAAAAACAACTTTTCGTAAAAACAATTTCTACGAGGGCGTATGAAAAAGCACTCGATTCTAAAAGCGACTTGTATAAAATAAATAACTCTTTGTGTCGTTGTTAGCCCTCCTACGACGACGATGCTCGGCATCAAAACCGAGCATGCTAATTAAACCTTGAATGTCACATGGGCAAAGTATTCAAAAAATAATGTTCAAATGAAGTTTTCAAAGAAAAATAATGTTCGAATAAAAAAAAAATCCGAGTCTAGACTAGGCTATGCCAAAGTACAATCTAAATCCTAAGTCTTAGTTTTCTTATCCACAGAATCGGTCCTAATGCTTGGTGTCGTTCTGCAAGTTAAAAGGTTAAACCATATTGAATCTCCTCTCCTAACATTTAAATCAATAAGCACCCATATGTAATTGTCATCCTTTGCTAAGAATCAACGGCCTTAATACTCTCTCTCACCAATAAAAAGAATATATTATAGTATTTGCAAAATGGAAACAGTCACATTCTGAGAATCATTCCCCCATAGTCGCACAACCCCCAAGGTGAACCTAAGGTATCAATACCATTGGCAAAAAATTAATGGCCTCAAGGCTTATGATCACATTGGGTCACCACTATCATAGTCCTCTCGAATCACTCACTCCTTGAAATACTATTAAGTACGGACTAAAATATTTTCCATGAATGCAACATGACCAACCATGAAAATACCCAAATCGGCATACCAATAGGGCTACCATTGGGGTAAAGCAATACACACTAAGAGAGAAGCCGCACTAATGATTCTAGTCTTGCAAAAATAAAAATTCGATCTCCCCAATTAACTACCTTGCCAACATTAAACAAAATGGCGCATGACAAATGAACACCCAAGGGTTAAAATCTAAAGTGTCAACCAACGAAAGTTATGGTCCAATTAGCCTAAGTCTGAGAGTTGCTTGGTCAAGTATTATAGGCTTACGCCACGTCATTATTTTGAGTCTAGGCCACCTCCTTGTATTCACACACGGGTTATAATCAGAAAGATTAATGAAAGTTTGAGTCTAAATCACAACTTCCAATTAAATCCCAAAAACTGGAATCTGAAAAGAAACAAAAAATTACTTTCGATGTAATTCTTTCGTTAAAATTCAATAAGGTAAAAACAACATTTTGAATCTACGCTATTTGCACATCTTAAACGACTAAATACGCTTGCAAAGTAAGACAATTTAAAGGTCCACCCTAGGCCTACTAAAATTAAAGGTCCACTATAGGCCTACCAAACGAGGCTCACTCAGTCTCGCCGGCCTCGTGACTCAAAGACCACAACCATTTAGCCCAAACAAAAAAATTGATTGAAGGATTTATGTTGGGAAGAAATCCCAAGCAAAAAGAAAAAGAGAAAGAGAAAAGGGAGAGCGAAAAGAGCCATGAAATACTTAGCCCGTACCTCCCAAAGTGCGAAATTTACCCAAGTAAACGAAGGAAAAGAATTGAGTCAACCAATCCAAATCATAAAATTCTACGATGTCTACCCTTTCCAATCCTTATGTTCTTAGACGCTTTCGCTCTGGGGCCCCTGTTCAGCTCATTTAACCCATCCATGTTCTCATTGCCATAACCCAAGAAACCATTACCTCAACTCTTGTTTTTGAACTTGTTATCAACCGCAAACCACGCACGGCCATTGACACGTGCGTCATGCCCATCATTTCCAAAGCCCAAAACCTGTTCTTACACCACCATTAGCATAATGACCATATAACTTGTGTGGATACATCCTGTTGATATACCCTTAAGCCGTCCCCATACTACTCATTGACCTTGGTTGATTTAAACTCATGACACTAGCTTGAGGCTGCAAATTGTGAGCCCTAGCATGTGTAATCCTCATGCTCGACTAATACCTATACAACTTATCCTATCTCATTCAACCCGTCTTTCAAACCGTCTTGAGTCACGAATAAAAAAAAGAAGACAAATGAAAAGTACAAAAAAGTAATAAATAATAAAGAAGGAACTTTGCAAAGCGCCTCTAAAGAAAAAGAAGCATTTAGCGCACCAAAAAAGATCCGCCCAGAAAACATTTTCAGCGCCCAACGCTGGGCGCCGAAATCTTTTGCGCCCCAGCCTGGGCGCTGAATCTCCCTGCTTGCTAAAATTTGTCCAGAAGTGCTCGTCATTTTATCCGCACATGCACGGAAAAATAACCAACACTTGGAGGGGTACAGCACGTATTCAGATATACGTACCACCAAAAATACATGTACTCAAAAAAAATATGATATAAAACAAATTTTTGGCTTACGGCAAGGCAGCAAATTTAAATAATAATAAACTTCACTTATTCTACCATTTCAAATAATATGTTTCCACCTCGGAACGTACTTGTTTAAAATCGGCATTCTAAGAAACCATTTTCTTGGCTAAGAACTACGCAAGACCTGATTCCAAATTAAATCTATTTAAGGCGGATAAGTAGGCAATCCATGATTCGGTCCAACCAATTTGCAAAAAAATTAAAGCCTATAGAAAAACAAGAATAAAAAATAGAAGTCCCTTCTTTAAATTTAATTACTTGCAACCCAAGTCGAAAGAAAGATTTAAGTCAAAGGAAGAATCCAAGTCATCAAGATGCCAAAATTAGTGAGCACACATCGAAAAATAATAAGGGCACGTACCCTTGCCAGAAAGAGCACTCACACTCCTAGGCACTTAGCCAAGACTCAAAAGATCGCTTTACCTCAATTGAATAGGGGCTAACGCAAGCGTCCATGACCTCTAAAGTACTCGACTTGACCCTCCCTAAAGCAAACTAACTCACTTAAAGACCTTCTTTCGCCACTAGACACAGTCATAATCGCCAAACAAGTAGTAAAGGCAGTAAGCTTGCAATAAAGAGAATTGTTTTACGGCATTGCCCCATCGTTCCTTCGAACTCAGGGCACCCGTTCATAGTAATTCAAATGCTTGCGAATCCCCTTTGAAAAAAAACAGACATTGTCAATAGAACTTGGCACTTAACCAAGGCTCACCCTACTCAGGAATATGACATGGGCATCTAAAATCGAAATCTGAAAGCATCATTAATGGGAAGACATAACAGCAACTGGGGGCTAAAAAGTAAAATGAAAGAGCTAGGGAAAGAACTAAGTATACCTTAACCTTTTGTACAGACATACACCAAGTAAATCTAAGTCAATTTGAAAACGGTTTATATTCCCGCAATTCTGGAAAAGATGGCCCTAAAAGCGTAAAAGCATATGCCGAACAGGCACAAGTGATATCTTGACGTCTGCACCCTGGCTTCCAGCAAATCCTTAGACAGCATTCCAAAAATCGTAACAGTATTTTGATTCACTCATGTAATCCTGTACGAACCATTCTATAAAGTCAACCTACTTAGGACACCTCGGATTGTACACAGTAGGACTCGGATTTTAAATAATTTTCAAATGATTTTTAAAGACTTCTTCGAACATAATAAAGTGTCGTTGGTTTAAGCTTAGTATGCGTCTATCTCAACGTTGCAAGTGAGTCAAAAAGATTTTTTAAATATGATTATGGGTAAAGAAATGCACCTAGCTTTTGGTCAAGGCACACTTCCACATGTTACTACCTTGACCATGGCGATGTCGCATAATACGACATTTACAAGAGAAGTAGCAGGTCACTACTCGAACGTACCTCGCACTAAACGAGTCTGGTTCAAACTATTCATGATCCGTGTCACCATGAATGCATAAAAACGTATGCAAAGCATTATAGCACCAAGCCAATCCCGTAGCTACAATTGGGGGCTTGAGAAAAACACTCTAAAAGTGCTCGAAATGACGATTTTATCGCAAATTCTCGACGCTAATGCTATACATACATCATAGGGGCACGACCCTAAGGTCTAATAATGTAAAAGGAACCTTAAGAATGGCTACAACCCCTCCCAAATTCTAAGCGCTACTTAGAATATAAAAAGTTACCCCACTAACAAGGGTAACTGAAAATCGCGAGTCACCAAAACTCCAATCAAACTACTGCACATAACGCTCGCCCTATAAGCGCCCGTTACACATTCTACCTCGTTCCAAAGCAAAAGCGAAAGAAAAAAGCAAGGATAAGAACTGTCAAAATATACCCAGAAATCATTTTCAACGCCTAGAGCTGGGCGCCGATATTTTTAACGCCCCAGCCTGGGCGCTGATTCTTTCTGCTAGCCAAGTTTTGCCCAGATATAAAAATAAGAAAGAAACACCTATGAATCCTCGCGCCGAACGAAGTAATGAGCCGTGCAAACCCACGAAGAAGGTGCTACACTTGTTCGAGCACCTTAACAAGGCGTGATGAAGTACTCCAATGCAAAAAAAAAAAAAATATCACAACACCTGCAGGAATGTTCTAAGACACGCCGTTAGGCCACACAAGCCTTCGTTGCACCATAAGTTCAACCATCCCACAATACAAGTCTAAAAAAGTAAGGCACATTGCACTAATGCAAGCACGACCAAGAGTAAGAGGCAAAGACTAGTTATCGCTCAAATGCAAGCCACACGACTTCTACATTAAGGATTAAAGGTAGAAAAACATTACCTACCACGGAAGGGATAGCTCGCACCTACACGAGCGAAACCGCAAGGCATCTTTCTCGAAAGAACCTACGAAAACCGTACGCCAAAAGGAAGCATCCCAACATGCATACTTGGGGGCTCCAAGCTACGAAACGACTATAACAAAATAAAAAAAAATCGAAAAAGCAAATGTTTTGAACAATGGAAAGGGTACGATGTTTGAGCCCGCTTCATGAATGGGCCTGAACCCTATTAATTAAGCTTCTAAGCAAACTATTCAAAATCAGTCATTGCTCAAAAAATGATTCAAGCAAACTGATTAATGGACCGCACACAACGGCCATTCTGTGAACGCTTTTTCGCACATACATATCATCATTCACGAACACGTTCAAAAAATATAAGAGCGATCAAAGTCTTACACCTCAAAGTATGTTCCTCGGGCCATATAGACTCGCCCAACTATCGCAATAACTGTACGCCTTAAGAGCAATAGTTCCTTAAAATAATCGCCCCAAAGCAACAAGCACCATAGTCCACCAATCGGCTAAGGCTTCTCAAGAAAATCATCACGTTCTAAAAACAAAGAAAAAAACAAAAGAAGAGAGAATACATAGAACTTCCAAGTGAAATAAGCGAGTGAACAAGAGGCCAACTATGTCATCAAGAAACCTCGCCAGAAATTATTTCCAGCGCCCAGCGCTGGGCGCCGAAATATTTAACGCCCAGGCTTGGGCGCCGAAAATGATCGCAGACCCAAAAGAAAAAAAATAGCTCTGACTTCTATAGGGCCCTACCATAGTCATTCGACTTTAAAATTGCCGAAAGTCGCACCTCACGGCTTTGTTAAGAGTAGCACACTACTATAGAAGGTCGCTCGCATATACGAGCATGACCCCAAACATGGTTACAAGATGCGAAAAACAACCAACGAGCCCTAGTGCTTGGGGGCTCGCGAAAAAAGAGACTTCAACAAGGAGCGCGCGATCAAAATCACATTTCCAGACTACGCCATACACCATATCATGTTTGGATATCTCAAACAAAAATATTGTTAAACAAAAATATACACAGTGTAGACCCACTTATAGGACACATCTAATCAGGAAATATTACGACCCACCAACAGGTTGTAATCACAAAAGCCCTTCTACATAGGCAAAATAAGAAATTCAAAATGGGCTCGCCCACCCTCAGCGGGCGGGGTCTGCGTCACTAGCCGCGCAGGTCCTCAGTTTTCGAAAATGAAAAGAAAATAAAATCTTCAAAATGGGCTCTCCATCTTCAGCCGGCGGGGTCTACGTCACAAACCGCGTAGGTCCTTATTTTCAAAAAAGCAAAATAAATTTCAAAATAGATTCGTCCACTTCTATCGGACGGGGTGTCCACCCTTAGCGGACAGGTTCGCCATCTTCAACCGGCGGGGTCTACGTCACAAACCGCGTAGGTCCTTATTTTCAAAAACATCAAAACAGATTCTTCCACTTCTATCGGACGGGGGGTCCACCCTCAGCGGACAGGCTCGCCCACCTTCAGCGGGCGGGGTCTGCGTCACTAACAGCGCAGGTCCTTAGTCGCTGCAGCGATAACTTTTATCGGTTTTCCCTTTTTCCGAAAATTAAAGGATCGGTTTTCCCTTTTTCCGAAAATTAAAGGATTGGTTTTCCCATTTTCCAAAAATTAAAGGATTGGTTTTCCCTTTTTCCAAAAATTAAAGGATTGGTTTTTCGTTTTTCCAAAAAAGAACGATGTGTTGGATTTTCCTTCGTTTTACGTCCTATAAAAACAAGGGGGTTTTCTCGTTTAGCTAGCCCTGAAAATGAGAATCTTTAAAAACGTTTTACCTCGTGATTGGGCTTGGCCAGGCCCAATTACACTTTACAGCTTTAATTTCGAAAACATCTGTAGTTACTCCCAATGACAAAGTGAGGGAGTTTCTACGCATCTTTAGATCCTTCCAATGACAAAGTGAGGAAGTTTCTATACTATCAGTTGACAAATCCCAATGACACGTGAGGGATATGTCGACACTTCAAGTGATGACCCTTAAGTCAAATGTTATCACTCGGGGGCTCGTGAGACCCTCGCAAAACAGGTCACATACACCATGGCTTGTGTGACGCACTCTGTCTAATACTTTGACCATCGTCTTACTCCAAGACTCAGTCAAAGTGGGGGCTAACTGTGGACACCTACTTTTGTCCCCGTTCCCGCAAGGGAAAGGTTCGATGATGAAAGCGTAAATCTCCACTTGACAACGCATCTCCAATAAAATAACGAATCTCAATTCCCCTTTTCATTTCACCCGAAACCTGCTATTTATGGAAACCTGCTAAAAATAGTAACTGCCGTAAAAGGTAGCTTCTAAAAGTGGCGAATCATAAAAGATAGAAACCTGTCAGAATTAGGTGTTGCACTCCAACATAAATCCTAAATGAGATAGAAAACCGCGAGAATCCTATTCCTAATAGGATTCGGAAATAAGAGTTACGTATTAATTAAAATCCTAACGAGCCTAGAGTTCGTAACGGGCCGAGACGCATTCCGTCATAAAATTGATACGCGCTAAAAGACTCGAATTAATCTCAAACTCTACGGATTTTAGGAATCCGAATCTGACTAAACAAAACTGCCCAGATCCTATTTTTAACGCCTGGCTCTGGGCGCCGAAATCTTCGGCGCCCAAACCTGGGCGCTGAAAGTACCTGGGTACGTTTCTTTTCCTAATTCATTGCGGATTAGAACTCTACAATTCTTCCACGAACTCTTCCCTATAAATAGACCCCTAGTTTCGACGTGAAATGACACAACAACACATAATATATTCTGGGTATTGACTCTAAACCCCTTAGCCTAAGCCTCTCGCTGCGAAACTCTTCACGCGTTCTGTCGCAATCGATCCATAAATCGAACAGAACGTATCCTGTCCCATAATTGAGATTCGTTAAATAAAAAGGAGAAATAGCAAAGTCAAAGTGGTTATTTTCCTGAGAACCGTGACGCACCTCTCAAGGGTGCGTCGTAACGTGTCCCTTTTCGATGATTTAACTGCTTTCCTCGCCCTTTTTATGAACTGTTAAACTAACCTAATTTGATTGTTCTATCACACCTAACAAATATAATATTTTTGGGAAATCAGATTATCATGCTAGGTCCCTTAATGTTATTTAAATCAGATAATCATGATCGAATTAGTATTATATGTTGCATATTGCTAAAATCAACTCAGATTAGTTTAATAGTTAACGCATGTCCCTTCAATTATTTATGCTGAGCTAGTAAGGATATCCTGCCTCTGGAGTTATCGACGAGCGAATTACTCCTCTCGGAAGTTACAGTCCCCCAAACCCTCAATCTCTACCTTGCGGGTGTATATTGAGAGATTCCCACACCAGGGATCACAAGGGAACCTACGGCCGTCGTGGTCAAACATAATTGCACTCCCTTTATGTCACGATAACCGGGTTTTGTCAGTTTTTCTCATTGTTGTTAAAAACTGAATGGCGACTCCTATATTACTAGTCAATTGGGTGTATACTCACAGGAAATCCAATTACACTTGATTGAATAAAAAGAATCGTCACACCCACGAGGGACAAGGTCACGCATTAGCCTCGCGCTTTTTCGACCCCCTCACAATTAGTGAGTAGTTTTAGGTTAGGGAAAGGGGAGAAACTAGGGGATGAATTAGGGGAAATAGATTATTGATTGTTGGTTGATTCATGTGATTAAATAAGATTTGATGATAGGAAATCCATGCTAGTTGAGTGGTAGTTGCAAATGCTATTCGATTAGATTTCCGGGGAACCATATGATAGGTTTGGCAAGACATTGTGGACCTATCTTGTGTTGATCAAATGGCGGTACCTATTATATGCTAGTTAGTTTAGTCTAGGATTAGGCGAAAGCTCTTCCGTGGAATAGACGCTTAGCGTTCCCTATCCGAGAGGTGGCGGGTTCGTCTTTAGATGCCATTTGCCTAATCACCATTTCGTTGCATGATCACCATTGCTAAATAGTTGAATTTATTTTCCCCGGTTTCCCTAGGCTATCCCCGACTCCCTAACATTTCCCTTTCTTGATTCAATTTTACATAGTTCTTTATTTGTTTTTAGACTCTTAAAAAGTGACAATTCAAAAAAAATCTTTGATCGAACTAGATTGACTTCCAACTCAATAATTCACCGTTTCTTTGGGACGATCCCTTTGCTTACCGCTTGCCGGTAGTTGAAGTGGTTTTATAAATATTGTTTGCATAGGTGGTTTTCTATCAACGACGGAAAATACGCTTATCAATAGCTCATGTCGTTAACATTTAAAACTTCGATTATTTTCCTTTCCCATTCAAGAAAGTTAGTCAAGTTTAACTCGACATCAAGAATTTCCGATGATTTGATTGTTGTTTTGTTTGCGGCCATTTGATTACTACATTTGAAAAGAATTTGCAATAAGTGACCATTCATAACTTAATAACTTTGAAATAAGTGCGAACATGCAATCATTAAAGCTATTAAACATTTCATTCATGCAAAATCAAAACATGGTCCAAAAATGAATGGAACGATTCCAAGACCCTAAAAGTCTTAAATCCTTAAGAAACTTTGGCATGTTTTAAGTTTTTAAGATTCTAGGTAAGCAAAACCTATTGTTAGTAATCTCCAAATTACTCTTGGTTAATAAATTAATATCATAATTTATCCCATTGCCACAACATATGCCATTGTTGTTTGAGTTAAAACCGTAATCAACGTGTTCCTTTGGGATACCTTACCATCTAAGTCAACTAAAATAGCACCTCGCTTTCGCGGAAACCTACTGCGTTAGATCCTTAGATTTTTGTAAGTGCTTGATTTGGAAGGCAATTTTTAAACTCAATATTACATTGGACCTAGTTGTTTCTATGTTGGTTCGGTTATTTAGTGAACTAAATCTAATCGAGCATACAAACAACATTCATGCATAATATATTCATTCAATCACAATATATAGTGCATAAATAAAATTGGTGAACTAGTATGACCCAAAACTCTTGTCTTGAAGCATCTATCTTCTTCACCATCTTGTTTTCTTGGCATCGTCTTGAACTTCATTCAATGCTAACTTAAAGTTATAAACTATGAATACTTGAAATAATAAAAATTACATCAAAATTTCAATGGTTCGCATACCATATTTAAAACTTTACATTCAAAGATAAAATGGTTCGCAGATAAATATTTAATAAATATTACGGCCCAAGATAATTAATATTACGGATAATTAATATTAAATATTTAATTAAACTCACGGCCCGACCCAAGATAAATAAAATAATTAATTAATTATTCGTGTTAGCCATTTTAATGCAAATATTAAATTTTAAAGCCCAACGAACAAAATTAGGCAAATGTTGTGCAATGCGGGCTAGGCTTGCGCCCAGCCCATCACTGCCATTTGCGCTGTGGCCTACGAGGCCTCGAGGCCCATTGCCTCGCATCGCAATCCCCATCGCACACTCTCGTAGTCATCGCTGCTCGTGGCCTTGTTGTGCTCTTGTTGTTCGTCGCTACGCGCAATGCAAGGCAGCCATGCCCCTTACTTGCTCGCAGCTCGCAAGCCAAGGCATGGCTTGCCTTGCTTGCTCCTTCGGCCAGCGCGCGCGGCACGCCAGCTCGCTTGCTGGCTGCCCGCGTTGCTGCGCCTGTGCTGCCGGGAGGCAGCGCGCATGGGTTACGCCGAGCCACACGCAACGCACACCCCATGTCTCGTACCTTTGGTTCGTGCCATACGAACCAACTAATTAAAAAATAATTTTTGAATTTCACGAAACCATATTTGCATTAGTTATTTTTCACAAAATTAACAAATTAATCGTTTTTATTTTCGAAAAATAACAAGTTTACGATTTAATTAATTTTTACAACAATCCAATTTTCCAAACTTTGTTAAATCTAAGCTAACAATATTCAAATTTAACGAACGAACAATGTCAACAAAAATTTGAACATTTTGATAATCGAATCTAAAATTTTAAATCTTTCTAAACATTCAAAATTCAGATTTTTACCAATTTGTTTTAAGTGTGATTAAAATTAACGAATCTAATCAAAATTTTAATCCAATAAAATTATATGAAATTATATACCCTTTCCCAATTAACCAAATTTCCAGATCTAAATTATTTAAAAAATCAATTAGCGATCTAAAATTACAAATTTGGGGAAAGTGAAATTAGGGTTTATACATCACATTTATGGCCGAAAATTTTACCATAATTTAAAATACACCCAAGAACAGTAGGGAAAAATTTCAATCAATTCCGAATAGTTTAGGTCAACCAATTAATTGAAATACTTTCCGAATTTGTTAATTTCAATTAGATTAGGGTCAGAAAAATAAAAATTCGGTACATTTTGAATTCAGAACATATTATACGATTCATCCAATAATCCACAATATTTCGTAAAATTCAACAGGAAATCGGAAAAATTCGACAGCATACAAAAACATATAATTCATGATAATAATTACTTTAATATATAAGGCTTATGATACCACTAAAGGGGAATACAGTTAAATACATATAACATGTGCGGAACAATCCCCAAAGCTAGGAAACATGTATAAAGCACAGATTAAGCAAACTTACATTCGAAGCGTGTTTTCCCGAGTTTATGATTCACGAACACGAACAAATAACTCCAATTGTCGTTCCTCTATTTGGTTCACCGACACGTTCAGATCCGTCTTGAGATTGGTAGCTTAGACAATGCTCAAGAGTGTTTGCTTTTGGGAAGAACAGTTTTGTGTAGAGAGCAAAACTGAACGTACGTAATATTTAGAATTAGGTTTTCATATTGGAAAAACAAGTTGGGAGTGTGGAATATAACCCTAAGGTTAAAATATGTAACCAGCCAAGGCACAAGGCCCTAACCGGCCACACTCACCGAAGCCCATACACACAGCAGCCTAGCATCGCAGCAGTGGGCCGCGGGCCTTGCTGCTTTGCTTGCTGCACTGCTGCCCATTGTGCGCGCACACGCTGTGCCGCTGGCTAGCTGCTTGCTGCACGCAAGCTTGCTGGCTCGTTGGGCCTTGCGCGCTTGGCTCGACGGTCCGGTAGCTCCCTTGCGGCTCGTATTCGCGACGAACGCCTTATGGCTATTATTTATCGTATTGTATACGACGAATCACCGTCGTACGATACGATTATTTGTTTCGCCCAGCTTGCGAATATTCGCGATACGATATACGATTCCAATCCAACTTCATATCGTATATTATGATTTTCCAAACTAATTCCCGAAAAGCTATTAAATGAATTTCCGATTCATTTAATCCGGTGATTTGTTACATGCCATTGGTGTGACCTTATAGGTTCAGTCAAGAGTAAGCTGTGAGCCTAATATAGATTAGAACTCACTGATCGGAAGCATTGCTCCAGCTATGTTGTTCCGATCACTTGGTCTCACTGAATTAATTGTTCGTAATTAATCTGAACCTTGGTATTAGACTTAATGCACCTTGGGTGAAGGGCACATTTCCTTCACGTACATGTCTAGGGTAACCACCAATCACATGAGAACTATGTGATAATTATTATTTGTGAATCATGTGACTTGAAGTATTATTGAATTCATGTTTGATGTTGTGAACAAGCATGTTAAGGTTTATTGATGAATTATGAAGCCTATGTGAGCAGTCATGTTGTGATCATTTATAATCGTTGAATTATGTCAAGCTACTTGTTCAAGTTTATATGCAGGTATGAGTTTTTCACATGCAAGGATTATGTTTATGCTATTGTACGGGATATCTAGCATACTTTAAGCCAAGTAGTTGTGCCACATTGCGTCATTTATTCTACCTTCGTGTAGAATATGTTTGGGAAGTTTATGTGAATTGAACTAAGGAATATTCATGCCTTGTGCACACCCCGGTTGTTAACTGGAAATGTCTGGTTATCTCAATTGCATATTGAGAAGGAACAATGGGAGTAATATCACTTCAGTCCTATGATTGATCATAAGTCCTAAAGGATTAAAATGAAGTGTCATTGTTTCGTTTCTTGTATGTTATGTCTTGTTGTATTGTCTTGAGTTCACCTTGTGCAAAAAATATTAATTAACGTAAAGTGCAAGCCGAATGAGCTTCAAAACTCTTGGAACGTACGTATATACCTTGAGTATGAACAACGAGGGGAGTCTTACCGGAAATTTTGTACTCCTTGAATGATACAAGACGTTGTTTCATTCTTTCTTTTATACGCGGGAATTCCGTCGGTATGGCCCAACTGTCGGTAGGCGGCCGACCTTTACTTATTTTGGTGTGTGGTTGGCTTCCAACACCTTTTCTTTCCTTTTATGGATATTTTCTTTTACCCGTTCGAAGCTAATTCTTATTAATCTGTGAGTCAAGAGTCATGTCAAGCCTCGAGTCTTGTCTCCATGATTACTTGTTATTAAATGGATCATTATATATTGTTTAGTGAAGCATGTTAGACTAGGATTTCATTCTAGCTTGTTCGTACTCAACTTTCCCTGACTTCGTGCTTCATGTCTTTCGGTCATGGCCTTTGCCTTAATGACTCTATGATGATCCATCATTGTATTTGCATTGTTGGGAAGTAGATTTTAATAAACAGGTTTGTAGAGATAACTTGTGGGAGAAGTTATCATGGGATTGAGTTGGAGAGATTATTTTCTCTTCCGTATTTATAAACTCTACATTTATTTCTAGTCATGACTACTGTATTTACTTAAACTTTAGTTAATGGATTTTAAACTATTGAATGTTTTTTTTTTGGACCTTAATGGTTCCAAGTTGTTAAACGACCGTTAACTAATTATTATATTTGAAAGTTAGTTAAATTCCGCTGCGTATTTCTGTTAAATAACCATAGCCGTTATCACGGTGGCGGTAATATGTTGGTAATTCCTTTGTTTTAAGTTGGAAAATGTTTTATAAAAAGCAAGGAATTATTAGTGTTACAAAGTGGTATTTCCATAGCTCTAGTTTGAGTGCTACTTTGCGTTAAATAATAATGCAAGGTGGTAATTCCTTAAACTACGATTTAAAAACTACTTAATAGTAATTCATACTATTTGAGTAGGATTTGCGGAACTTTAGGATTTTTGAAAATTTATTTTTCTAAAGTCAAATGTTATTTTTGAGTACTTAATATTTTGAAAAGTCAAATACCAATTATTTTAAGTTATTCGAATTTTTTAAATTTCCAATTTTAATTATTTTTATTTGGTTTGAAATTTATTCGAAATTCATTTAAATTATTTTCGAATTTCAGAATATTTTTTTTCTTTTCTCGGAATTTCCGAATGTTCAAAAAATATTTTTAAAAAAAAAATCGAATTTATTATTTACTTAATTATTTATTTATTTAATTACTTTCGGAAAAATTCGAATAATTTAATTACATTATTCGATTATTTATTTTAATTTTTGATTTGAATTTTTATAATTTCGTGTAGATTTGAAGTTATTTATTAAATTAATTTCGAAAATTCTTATTTACTTTAAGTGAGGAAAGGGTAGATTAAGAAGAGCATATTTAGACTAAGTATGCATTTAATCTAAGTATGAATTTTAATCAATTGTTTATGTGATTATGTATTGATTATGTGATCTTGTATTTAAAGTTTGATCATGTTTTATTTTGCTTTATGTGATTAATTGCATCATAATCCATGATTAAGCATATATTTGTGCATTAAACATGTTAAAGCTTAATTATTTTGGGGGAATGGAATTATTTTGTTTGGGAACGCGTTAGTAAGACTCTTTAGTTGTGTGTTTTCAGGATTTAAGATGTTGATTTCAAAGTTCGCTAACCTAGGACACCTAGAGAAGTTAGACTGTGAGACCCCACACATTTATGTGAAGAAGATTGAGTTCGTTTACAATTACTTTGCTACGGTCCAGAATTTGCCTCAACTAAGGAATTATTCATTCTTTGCCTCATAAGAATCCATACATAGAGCTTAAGATTCGATTCCATGATATGCATTCCGACAGTGGTACTCCTAATTACTTTAAGTACGGTATTCCTGATGGTAGGTGGAGGTATGACATGGAGGTCATGACCACTAATTTAGAGCTTGCAGGGCAATGTTTTGAGGATGGTAAAATGGTAGAAAATATCAATCACGTGGAATTTGATAGCGATGTGGAGAATCCTATGAATGAGGATATTGATGACAATGTTGTTGAGATTGAGAATCCTAACCCTATCATTGCTGAACCCACTATTGAGATTTCTAGTGATACTGAGGATGAGCCTGAAGCCAATGATGAAGTGAATAGTGTGCTACAACAAAATAATGAAGACATGGAGTGATTCTGATCCTTAAGAAGACATAGATGATCCTGAAGATCAGGATTTCACCCCAGAGCACTACAACGAAAGGAATGATCATCGTGATGCCTTTAGTATTTGAGTATTGTAATAGCTAGTACTTATTTTTGGTTGAATAATAAAGTAGCAAGCTACTATTTATGGTTTTAGTAATTCATTTTTAAAGTTTAGCGAATAAAGTACTATCCAAAGGATGTTATTCTATCATCCAAGTAATAAAAGCTTTAGATTCTTTTCGTTACCCTTAATTCTAAGTTATGGAATTTAAGTTGGGTGATTATCGCAAAGGGATTTAATGTTATTTCTTTAATGAAATTTTACATGTAGGGTGGTTGAACTCTTTACCACTTAAATTTAGTGATGCGAACGAAAGAGGAAATTGGCCCAAAGTAGGCGCCACGTCAAAATTTTGTGATCAATTGTGCTATTGGTTTGACTTATTTTAATTAGTGCAATAATTTAGTGAGGTTCTGTCCAACCTATGCTTTAAAGTTAGTCTATTATTTTATTCAGGAGAAGGGAAATGGCTAACCAAGAGATTGCGGATGTGGTTAGGCAGTTAGCTGAAGTAGTGCAAAAACTAGCACAGAATAGAAACAACCAAGTCCCTGATCCGGCTGGGGAGATGTTTAAGAAGGTGGATCAAAGTAAGCCTCCTCTGTACCAAGGGGAGATTGACCCAAGCGTGCTTGAGAATTGTTTAAAGGAATTTGATAAGTTAATAGTAGTTGTGAAGGTCCCATAGGACCTTAGGGTGAATAGTGTTGTATATTACCTCAGGGGAAAAGCTGATCTATGGTGGCAAAGGTGTGAGAATGCTTTGAGAGCTACACCTTGATTTGGATGGGAATCGTTTAAGGTTGCATTGAGAAATAAGTTTTATCCGCCATGTCTGAAAAGGAAAAAAGCTCAGGAATTCACCGAATTGAAGATGGATGGGATGTCTGTGACTAAGTACTATTCTAGATTCATAGAACTGTCTAGGTTTGCACCGGAAGCGGTAGCAACGGAAGAACTTAGGGCTCAGAGATTTGAGAGTGGATTAACTATGGATCAGCAAATGATGCTTGCTGGAGAGACTTTTACTAGTCTAGATGCCCTATACGGAAAAGTTGCCCATCTGTACGGACTCCAACAAAGGAAGAATGCAATTGTTGAGAAAAGGAAAGATGTTGGGAACCAAAATCAGGATGGTAACCAACAAAACCAAAACAATTTTAAGAGGAATAAGGGGAAAAACCAGTTCCAGTTCAAGGGGAATGGCAATGGGAATGGGAACAATAATTTCTACAACAATAATAGCAATGGGAACCAGTCTGGAGGCAACGGAAATGGAACAAGATTTTTTTAGTGCAAGCGTTGCCACAGTAATCACCAGGGAAAGATTGTGATGGAAATCTAATGATATGTAGGTTCTGTGAGAAGCCTGCCCGTAGGGAATTTGAATATTGGGCCAAGAATAGGAAACCTAACCAGAACAACTCTAATAATAACATTAAGAAAAACAAACAGAATAACCAAATCTGGAATGGAGGGAATAATGGAAATAATGGTGGAAACCAGAGAGGTTACCAAGGCGGTAACAATAACAACAATGGCCAGAACAATGGAAAGTCTGGGGGGAAACTATCAGCAAAATGGGAACCGAAACAATAATGGAAATGCCAATGGAGGTGGCTATAACAAAGGAGTTTCCCAAAGAAAGCTGAATGTGATCACTAGGCAATAAGCAGAAACTTCATCTGACGTCATAGACGGTACTTTTTCTATTAACTCCATTTTAGTTAAAGCACTATTTGATTCTGGTGCGACTTATTCGTTTATATCAGTCAGTGTTTTGGAGAAAATAGGATTGAAGGAACCCGAAGCAATTGAGGTACCCATAGTTATATCAACAGGTAGTATAGTAAAGTGTACCAAGATCCAAAGGGATGTGCCTTTGACCATAGCTAAAACCGTGTTCTTATCTAGCCTAATCGAGTTTGAATTGGGAGAACTAGATGTAATTTTAGGTATGGATTGGTTAGCATTGTTCAAAGCCAAGATCGATTATGAGAAGCAGAAGATCCGTTTGAGGTCTAGTCTAGGGAAAGTAGTGTCCTATCGTTGTTTTGTTAAGCCTAGAAGTGTAGGAATCATCACAGCAATGGAACTCATGAAGCTAGTCAATAAAGGAAATTTTTTGTTCTTGTGCAATGTGAGAGACCTTGAACATGTTATTAAGGAACAACCTGAGGACATTGCAGCAGTGAATGAGTTTCTGGATGTGTTTCCGGAGGAGATACCAGGAATGCCGCCTAATCGATCTATTGATTTTACCACAGAATTAGCACCGATTTCGAAAGCTCTAGACCGAATGGCTATAGCAGAAATGAGTGAGTTGAAAGGTCAATAGGAAGAATTTCTAGGAAAAGGTTTTATCAGACCAAGTGCATCGCCTTGGGGAGCGCCAGTCTTGTTTGTGAAGAATAAGGACGGAAGTATGTGACTCTGTATAGAATACGGGGAGCTCAATAAAATCACAATCAAGAATATGTATCCTTTGCCTAGGATAGATGATCTGTTTGACCAATTGAAAGGAGTAGGAATCTTTTCAAAGATTGACTTGAGATCAGGTTATCATAAGTTGATAATCGCGGATCATGATATACCAAAGACTCCATTTAGGACTAGATATGGTCATTATGAATTCACTGTTATGCCTTTTGGGTTAACCAATGAACCTGCTATCTTTTTTGACTTAATGAACAGAGTAATCCATGCATTCTTGGACAAGTTTGTAGTGGTTTTCATAGATGATATCCTTGTGTTTTCAAATAGTGGAGAAGATCATGCTGAACACTTAAGGTCTGTGTTGATTACGTTAAGAGACAACCAGTTGTACGCCAAATTCTCGAAGTGTGAATTCTGGCTGGAGAAGGTTGCTTTTTTGGGACATTTTGTGTCTAAGGAAGCAGTTGCAGTGGATCCTGCAAAGATCAAAGCAGTTAGTGTTAGGTGACAAATATAAAACATATATATTTCATGCGGAAAAACCATAAAGCCAGGAATCCAAATTAATTGCCACATAACAATTAGCATAATTTAGGATGCATAAATTTGTAGTGTGCCCTCCCTAGCTGCTCCCGAACCGAACAAGAACAAGTTTAGGACTCCAAGTGTAGTCCCTCCGTAGATAGTCCACAACACGTTCGGAACCGCCTTAGATTCAATTAACTAGAATTTAGCCTAAGGTTTTATGTTATTCGATTATAATTTGTGGTAAATTGTTAACTTTAGTTTTTAACTTAAAACTATATGAATATTTTTTGATGTGTTATAAATTGTGATTACCATCACCTATTTATAGGGTAGGATCATCGGAACTAGAAACCAACTAGGATTTAATTAACCTAATCTTATTAGAATTAGATACTAATTAAATCTATTAAGTTAGTGTTTAATTCAACAACTAACTCTAGTAGTTTTAGGAAAATAATCTTTAATCGAACTAACCCTAAACTCCTAAGGATTCGATACATGCACGAACTCAACACACACACAAGCACAGCCCACGAAGGGCGCAAGGCGCGCGCGGAGCTCGGACCAGCAGCGCTGCAGCCCACGCTTGGGCGTGCCAGCCTGCTGGCCTCGCTGGGCTGGCCTTGCGTGCTGCTTGGCTGGGCCTTGCGGTGCTTGGCGGGCTGCTTGCTTGCCTTGTTGCGTGCGGGCTTTGCTAGGCGCAGGCCTGGCTTCGTGTTGGGCCTTGCGTCTAGCAAGCTCGTCCGATGTTTATTTCGTACGACGCGCTTCCAATTAATTTTCTGATTCCATAATTCATTTCTGATTCGAACAATATTTAATATTTCCGATTCCGGAATTAATTTCCGTTCGGAACAAATATTTAATATTTCCGATTCCGGAATTATTTTCCGATTCCGATAATATTTCCGATTCCGACAATATTTTCGTTTCCGGCAATATTTCCATTTCCGATAATATTTTCCGATACGTACCATGTTTCCGTTTCCGGCAACATCTAAGACTTGGATAATATTTATATTTCCGATACGATCCATATTTCCGTTTCCGGCAATATCATCGTTTCCGGAGTATTCATGATTTGCCTTTTGACGATTTCAGCTCCCACTGGAACCGAGATCCGTCGATTCCGAATATCCATAAATGGAGTATTTAATTCACTTAAATACTTGATCTTTTCACATACTATTTGTGTGACCCTACGGGTTCAGTCAAGAGTAAGTTGTGGATTAATATTATTATTTTCACTTGAACTGAAGCGGCCTCTAGCTAGGCATACAGTTCAATTGATCTCACTGAATTATTAACTTGTATAATTAATTAATACTGAACCGCATTTATTAGACTTAGCATTGAATGCATACTAGCTTGGACCAAGGGCATTATTTCCTTCACTCTCCCACTTGTCCTCAGGGACAAGTGTGCATTTCCTAATTCCTTTGTCGCTTGATGCTTGCTCATGAACATAAGGTAAGAGTTATCATCCTTATTATGTCCAGAGGTGTTTCTCGATTTCAGAGTTCAACTGATCAAATAAACAGATAATCATAGACTATGATTCATCTGAGCACGGCCATGCATTTTACAGTTTCTAGCTCTCCGAGTGGCCTTGTACAACTTTCAGCATCTCATCCCGATTAATGAGAGGACAATCCCAATCTTGCGAGCTTGAGATTAGACTTCGTTTGATAGGTGATTACCCGAGCGTTGCCGTTATAGCCTCCTTTTACGGTGTGACGGTTGACAACGTCAAAGTAACCAATTCTCAAACAAGTAATCTCAAAATCACTCAGGTATTGAGGATTAGTGTCTAATAATTTTAATGAAATTTACTTATGACATATTTTCATCTCTTACAGTAAAGTTTCATATGTCTGTCCGATACTAGTCTTCCCAAAGTAAGTATCTATGCAAATGATTGCGACATTGCCATGTCCACATAGTTCAAGAAACAGAACTACTAGTCATCTTGCATTCTAGTCGTCTAGCGTTTTCTATGCGTCCATCTTTATAGAAAACTCCGACCAGGGACCATTTTCAACTTTTGACATTCAAGTTCACTTGATAGACATTTCTTAGTCACAGGACTGGTCCTGACAGTCTATCTTGAATATATCGTCAAATTGAAGGGACTCATCATATAATAAACCACAAATTAAATGGAAAAATGAATTCTATTCATTTATATGAATGGTTAACCAATAACGTTTTACAAAGTATTAAACTCTAAAACTTTAAAACATTAAATAAGAACATCAAAGCAATTTTCCAACATGCTTGATTCCCATAGTTGCGGTGTGTGAGTTGTGCTTCGCTTGCGGCAGAGGTTTAGTTAATGGCTCTGAGATGTTGTCGTGAGTTCCAATCCTGCTTATCTCGACTTCTTTTCTTTCAATGAACTCTCGTAGAAGGTGAAATCTACGAAGTACATGCTTGACTCTCTTGTGGTGTCTAGGCTCCTTTGCCTGTGCTATAGCTCCATTATTATCACAATATAGAGTTATTGGTCCTTAAATGGAGGGGACTACACCAAGTTCACCTATGAAATTCCTTAGCCAAATAGCTTCATTTGCTGCTTCATGTGCAGCAATGTACTCTGCTTCAGTTGTAGATTCTGGAATGGTGCTTTGCCTAGCACTTTTCCAGCTTACTGCTCCTCCGTTGAGGCAGAAGACAAACCCAGACTGTGATCTAAAATCATCCTTGTCGGTTTGGAAACTTGGGTCCGTATAGCCTTTAACAATTTATTCATCATCTCCAACATATACCAGGAAATCATCTTTGTGCCTTTTCAGGTACTTCAGAATATTCTTGGCAGCAGTCCAATGTGCCTCTCCTGGGTCTCACTGGTATCTGCTCGTAGCACTTGATTGTGTACGCAACATCCGGGTGTGTACATATCATATCATACATTATTGAACCAATCAATGATGCATAATGGAATCCCACTCATTCGTCTACGCTCATCCAGTGTTTTTGGGCACTAAGTCTTGCCTAGAGTCATTCAATGAGACATGGGTAGGTAGCCTCGCTTGGAGTCTGCCATATTGAACCTTTCAAGCACCTTATTGATATAAGTGCTTTGACTAAGTCCAATAATCATTTTAGATCTATCTCTGTAACTCTTGATGCCCAGTATGTACTGTGCTTCTCCTAGATCCTTCATCGAAAAACATTTCCCAAGCCAAATCTTGACAGAGTTCAACATAGGAACGTCATTTCCGATAAGTAATATGTCGTCGACATATAATACTAGAAAAGAAATTTTGCTCCCACTGACCTTCTTGTTAGAGCTCGCAGCGGAAATTAGGCTTTTACTAGATAATATGAAATCGATACCTCACAAATAAATAATATTTTGTGAATAAACAAACAACCCTTTATGAAGGAAATAATAAAGTTACGTAAGAAAATAATCTTTTCTTAAACTAAGCTTTAATGATGTGAATTGTTGAATTGTATTGAATAAATTTTACATTACACTTCTACACATTTATAATGAATTAGAAAACTAATTAAACAATGGTTTACATTGTTTCACCGACAATCTTGTTTCCTATAATTAACTAAACAATAAAAATAGAAACTACACTCTATTATCTCCTTATGTTTCTCTCGTTGTTTTACATTTCTCACCATTCTTAAATTAGATATAATTAATTTAGGAATTAATGATATCCATATACTCCCACAATTCTCCACCTCGTCCATAATTTGAAAACATTCAAATTTTGGATGAAAAAATTGTAGTATCGTATCCGGTTGCACCATTTTGACAATGATTGCCTACGTACCCTCGACCGGGATCAAACCAATCATAGTTCCTTTTATCTTTCCATGTAATGCCTAACATGGGAGAATGTTTAGTAATTCCAAGAAATGATGGAACTTGCTTCCTGACACAACTTTGGTTAACATATTTGCGGGGTTCTCATTTGTATGCACCTTCATAAGAGAAATACTACCTTCTCTATGACATCTCGAACAAAATGATATCTCACATCTATATGCTTGGTACAAGCATGATGAACCTGATCTTTGCCAAATGAATTGCAGTTTGGCTGTCACAACTTAGATTCACACATTCCTGCTTCAACCCCAAATCATCGAGAAGTCCCCATAACCACAATGCTTCCTTGACTCCTTCTGCCAAAGCCATGTATTCGGCCTCTGTAGTAGATAGAGCCACCGTGGCCTGTAACATTGATCGCCAACTAACCGGAGCACCATGTATTTTAAACACGTAACCAGTAGTAGATCGTCGATTATCTAGATCACCGGCATAATCAAAATCAACAAAACCATTTACCTGACATATATCTCCACCAAAGCACAAACCCGTGTCAACAGTACCTTTTAAGTACCTTAAAACCCATTTCACAGCTTCCCAATGTGCCTTTCCTGGATTCGCCATGAATCTACTGACAACACTAACCGCCTGTGAAATATCTGGACGTGTACACACCATGGCGTACATTAAACTGCCAACTGCACTAGCATAAGGTACATTATCCATGTATGCCTTATCTTCCGTTGTAGTGGGAGATTTTTTACTAGAGAGTCTTAAATGTGGAGCCAATGGAGTTACCACTGACTTAGCACTTTTCATCCCAATCCTTTCAATAACCCGCTCAATGTAGCCTTTCTGGCTCAAGAACAATTTTCGATTTGATCTCTCTCTTCTAATCTCCATACCTAGTATTTTCTTTGCAGCGCCCAAATCTTTTGTTTCAAACTCTTCACCAAGTTGAGTTTTTAAAATATTTATCTCCACCTTGCTTTTTGAAGCAATAAGCATGTCGTCGACATACAATACAAGATAAATATAATCAGCTCCATGAAGGATACGAATGTATACACAACAATCATAATTACTTCTAGAAAACCCTTGCTTTAACATAAAGGAATCAAATCGCTTGTACCACTGCCGAGGAGATTGCTTCAATCCATAAAGTGATTTCCTCAAGCGGCATACCTGACTCTACTTACCCTCAACCTTGTATCCCTCAGGTTGATACATATAGATTTCCTCATCCAAATCACCGTGTAAGAAGGATGTCTTCACATCAAGTTGTTCCAACTCAAGATCACCATGAGCAACGAGACTTAATAGCACCCGAATAGAAGTATGTTTTACCACCGGAGAAAATATCTCATTCTAATCAACACCTTCTTTTTGTGCAAATCCCTTGGCCACTAGCCTAGCCTTATATCTTATACCATCGGTCTTGGAAGGATCCTCTTTTCTTTTACACACACACTTACAACCAATAGCAGCCTTTCCCACGGGCAATGAGACTACCTCCCATGTCTTGTTTTTATGAAGAGATTGCATCTCTTCCTCCATAGCAACCAACCAACTCTCTCTATCCTTGTCTTTGATAGCTTGTTTGAAGGTGATCGACTCATCATCCTCCACCGAGAGTGCATATTCTACCAAGTTAACCTGCCCGTAATGCCTCAGAGGTTTGTCTGACCCAAACTTCTGAACTAATTTATAATTTCTCTTTGGCCTAGTGGTTGCCAAAGATTCCTGCTGCAGTTGTTGTAACACATGTACATTTTCCCGTTGAATCTCCTCATGTTCAAGATCATCCTCCTCGTCATTTTGATTAACCCCGTGATGCTCCACCTGAACATGAATGGAATCTGTTTGGTCTCTAGATTCTATCTCCACCACTTGATTATTTGAAGTAGTCCCGACATCACCATTATTTGACACTATAACTTTGGGTAAAGCTATCATAGATCTTTCATCAAATGTCACATCCCTGCTGATTATGAATTTAGAATCCTCTATACTCCAAAGACGATAGCCATTAACGCCTTTGGGATACCCCACGAATATTGCTTTCTTGGCTCTTTCATCAAGCTTGTTATTTTTGACATGATAATAAGCTGTGGACCAAAAGACTCTAAGTCTCTTGTAATCTGCATGTTCCCCTGACCACACCCTATGAGGTGTGTCTCCATCTAAATAAGAATGTGGTGATTGATTCACTATATAACAAGCTGTAGCAACCGACTCTGCCCACCATTCCTTGCCTAAACTAGAATTAGAGCGCATACACCTAGCCTTCTCAAGTAGTGTACGATTCAGTCTTTCCGCGACTCCATTCTATTGTGGTGTGTCTTTAACTGTCCAGTGTCTTACAATGCCTTCCTGATCACAAAACTCCTTGAAAGCTCCCTCTGTGTACTCTGTACCGTTATCAGACCGTACAGTTTTTAGCTTTCGACCCGTTCTGTTCTCAACCATTGCTCTCGACCGCTTGAAAATGTCGAATACCTCATTCTTATGCTTAAAAAAATAAATCCAAGCATATCTAGAATAATCATCAACAAATGTAACAAAGTACCTGGAACCACCCTTGGAAGAGACTTTAGTCGGACCCCAAACATCCGTATGCACATAGTCTAACAACCCTCTGCTTTTGTGCTTGCTTGTAGAGAACTTTACCCTGTGTGATTTTCCATACACACAATGTTCACAAAATTCCATTTGTGGTTTCTTCATGCTCTTCAACAAACCTTGTCCGCAAAGCAATGATAGACCTTTTTCCGACATATGCCCAAGGCGCATGTACCATATCCTAGTGCATTCTGTTTGGTCTTTACTTCCACTGATTCTAACTTCTAAATCACCTGTAACAGTTGTGCCCAAAAGAGGATAAAGATTACCGTGATGAATCCCCTTCATCACTACCAAGGAACCACGAACAGCTTTTAATACTCCATTTTCCATGGATATTTTGCAACCATTTTTCTCTAATAAAACAAGAGAAATAAGGTTTTTCCGTAAATCTAGAATGTGTCTCACATCCTTCAAGGTTATTATTGTTCCATCATGCATCTTGATTCGGATAGTACCTAACCCGACAGTCTTGCAAGCATGATCATTTCCCATCAAAACCGTGCCACCGTCCAAACTTTGATAAGTTGTAAACCACTTTCTGTTTGGGCACATATGGTGTGATGCTCCTGAATCAAGCATCCACTTACCAGATATTTCAGTGCATTGTTCTTATACGGAGTAACAATAATCTTCCTCGTCATTTGAGACAAAACTTGCCTCTTATTTTTCTTGTTGTTTTCCTCTGGAATTGTTGTTGTTGTCCGACCTCTTGAATGTAGCCCTCTTATTTGAACAATTTACTTTAAAATGACCAAGCTCACCACATTTAAAACATGGTCTTTCCGCAAGAGGTCTAGATTTTGGTCTAGACTTTCCTCCCTTGCCTCTTCCTCTTTCATTACTCCTTCCTCTAGTTGTAAACAATCCCTGAGCTTGTTCCCTGTATTCTCCTCCACTGCTAGACATCATCCCACTTATAGCAACCTTTCGAAGATCATCCGCTAAAAGTGATGTTCTAGTTTCATCCATGGTTAGAGTATCACCCACAAGCATCAATGTTTGAACTAGATTTTCATAGGACTTTGGTAATGAAATTAATAACATGAGCGCTTGGTCTCCCTCTTCTATCTTCACATCTATATCCTTTAAGTCTGAAATAATCCAATAAAACTTATTGATATACTCCCGAATTGAGGTGCCTTCTTCCATCTTGCATGTATACAATTTGGATTTTAGATAGATCCTGTTCGTTGGAGTTTTCGTCATGAAATTTGTCTCTAACTTTGCCCACACGCCAGCAGCCGTTGCTTCTTCATTTACCAAGAATACAACATCCCTCTCAAGGCACAAGATTATGGTTGCTCGTGCTTCAAGATCTAACTCTTCCCAATCCTCATCCTTCATATCTCCGGGTTTTTGTTCTTTTCCCGCTAGCGCTTTGTGTAGCTTTTGCGAAATTAGCAAATTTTTCATTTGCATCCTCCAATAGGAAAAATCATTTTTCCCATTGAACTTTTCAATTTCATATTTCCCAACTTTTACCGTTCCACTAGTACAAGCCATTATAAAAATATTTTCAAAATAAAAAATTTAACCACTTAATATTTTGACGTTGGCTCTGATACCAATTGTTAGAGCTCGCAGCGGAAATTTGTCTTTTACTAGATAATATGAAATCGATACCTCACAAATAAATAATATTTTGTGAATAAACAAACAACCCTTTATGAAGGAAATAATAAAGTTACGTACGAAAAATAATCTTTTCCTAAACAAAGCTTTAATGATGTGAATTGTTGAATTGTATTGAATTAGAAAACTAATTAAACAATGGTTTACATTGTTTCACCGACAATCTTGTTTCCTATAATTAACTAAACAATAAAAATAGAAACTACATTCTATTATCTCCTTATGTTTCTCTCGTTGTTTCACATTTCTCACCATTCTTAAATTAGATAAAATTTAGGAATTAATGATATCCATATACTCCCACACTTCTTGTACACACAAGATTCTTCTGCGTTCTTGATGAAACCAAAGTCACTGACTGCTTCATCAAAACGTATATTCCAGCTCCTTGATGCTTGCTTCAATCCGTAGATTGATTTCTTAAGCTTGCATACCTTTTTAGCATTCTTTGGATCCTCAAAACCCTCAGGCTGTGTCATAAACGGTTTTGACATCCATCTGCCATATTTCGTAATCGTAATATGAAGCGATTGCTAACACTATCCGAATAGACTTTAGCATTGCAACTGGTGAAAAGGTTTCATCGTAATCCACATCGTGGACTTGCCTGTAACCTTTTGCAACCAATCTAGCTTTGAAAACTTCTAGTTTCCCATCCTTGTCCTTTTTCAGTTTGAAAACCCATTTGCTTCCTATGTCTTGGTAGCCATCTGGCAAATTGACCAAATCCCAAACCTTGTTTTCAGACATGGAGTCTAATTCAGATTGCATGGCTTCTTGCCATTGCTTAGAGCTAGGGCTTGTCATAGCTTGTTTGTAAGTCGCAGGTTCATCACTTTCAAGTAATAGAACTTCATAGCTCTCGCTCGTCAAAATACCTAAGTACCTTTCCGGTTGAGATCTATATCTCTGCGATCTACGCAGGGTTACATTTCTAGATGGTCCTTGATTCTCACCAGATACTTCTAAATATCTTTGAGTTTTATCCTGAATGTCATCTTGAGCATTCTCTAGAGTTTGTTGTTCGACTTGAATTTCTTCGAGGTCTACTTTTCTCCCACTTGTCAATTTGGAAATGTGATCTCTTTCCAAAAAGATACCATCTCGAGTAACAAACACCTTGTTCTCAGATGTATTGTAGAAGTAATACCCCTTTGTTTCCTTTGGGTAGCCCACAAGGATACATTTGTCAGATTTTGGTTGATGTTTGTCTGAAATTAATCGTTTGACGTATACTTCACAACCCCAAATTTTAGCAAAAGACACATTTGGAGGATTTTCAAACCATAACTCATATGGAGTCTTTTTCAACAGCTTTAGACGGAGCTCTATTTATAGTGAGTGCAGGTGTGTTTAGTGCATGTCGCCAAAATTCTATTGGTAGTTCGGCCGGACCCATCATTGATCTAACCATGTCTAGCAAGGTTTTATTCCTCCGTTCTGACACACCATTCCATTGAGGTGTTCCGGGAGGAGTCAATTCTGATATAATTCCACATTCTTTCAGATGGTCATCAAATTCATAGCTCAGATATTCACCGCCTCTATCGGACCGTAGTGCCTTAATCTTCTTGCCTAACTGATTATCTACTTCACTCTGAAATTCCTTGAATTTGTCAAAGGATTCAGACTTATGCTTCATTAGGTAGACATAACAATATCTACTTAAGTCATTAGTGAAAGTGATAAAGTAGTTGAAACCACCTCTAGCATTTGTACTCATTGGTCCACATACATCTGTATGGATTAAACCCAATAGTTCAGTTGCTCTTTCTCCAACTTTAGAGAAAGGTTGCTTTGTCATTTTGCCAAGTAAACATGATTCGCACTGACCATAATCCTCTAAGTCAAATGGTTCTAGAATTCCTTCCTTTTGAAGTCCTTCTATGCGCTTTATGTTTATATGGCCTAATCGACATTGCCACAGATAGGTGAGATCTGAATCATTCTTTTTGGCCGTTTTGGTATTTATGTTATAAACTTGTTTGTCGTGATCTAATAAATAAAGTCCATTGACTAATCAAGCAGATCCATAAAACATCTCTTTAAAATAAAACGAGCAACTATTGTCTTTTATTAAAAAGGAAAATCCCTTAGCATCTAAGCAAGAATCAGAAATGATGTTTTTAGTAAGACTTGGAACATGGAAACACTCTTCCAGTTCCAAAACTAGCCCAGAGGGCAACGACAAATAATAAGTTCCTACAGCTAATGCAGCAATCCGTGCTGCAGCAATCCGTGCTCCATTTCCCACTCGTAGGTCGACTTCACCCTTGCTTAACCTTCTACTTTTTCTTAGTCCCTGCGAATTGGAACATAAGTGTGAGCCACAACCTGTATCTAATACCTAATAAGTTGAATTAGCAAGTATACAGTCTATAACGAAAATACCTGAAGATGGAACGACTGTTCCGTTCTTCTGATCTTCCTTAAACTTCAAGCAATTTCTTTTCCAATGCCCCTTCTTCTTGCAGTAGAAACATTCAGATTCAGAAGTGGGTTGGCTCACCTTCTTCTTTTCAGACATGGTGCCGCCAGCTTGCTTAGTCAGGCTGGCCTTCTTGCCACCTTTCTTAGCATTCCTCTTCTTTCCAGATTTCTTGAACTTGCCACCACGCACCATAAGCACATCTTGCTTATCACTTTTGAGCGTCTTTTCAGCGGTCTTCAGCATACCGTGAAGCTTAGTGAGCGTTTTTTCCAGACTATTCATACTGTAGTTCAGCTTGAACTGATCATACCCGATATGAAGAGAATGGAGGATGGTGTCTACAGCCATTTCCTGAGAGAACTGCTGATCCAGCCCACTCATATTCTCAATGAGTCCAATCCTTTTGAGAACATGACTTTCTTAAGCTTAGTGTCAAGAATTGGCCTATGAGTCTCGAATCTTTCGACTCGATCCAGATCTTGGAACATGTTCTTTAACTCACTGATCATCGTGAAAGCATCTGAGTTGATGAAAGTTTTCTGTAGATCTGCACTCATGGTTGCGAGCATTAGACATTTTACATCCTTGTTGGCATCAATCCAACGATTGAGGGCTGCCTGAGTGACCCCGTCGCCTGCGGCTTCGGGCATCGCCTCATCCAGGACATACTCCTTTTCTTCCTGCATAAGACCTATTTGCAAGTTCCTTTGCAAGTCAAGGAAGTTTTTCCCGTTCAACTTCTCCTTTTCGAGAATTGACGGGATGTTGAATGAATTGTTGTTTGCCATAGTAAAAACTACAATAGAAAAAGAATAAACAAATAAATAACCATTCACAGTTTCTCTTAATAAACTTAAATTCTAGCATACATGCATAATTTATTATTTATTAAGCATTTTATTAAAGTTATGTGTTCCGGCAGGTGTGAATAAAATGATTCCAAGATCCTTAAATCATTGAAGAATTAAGCACATTATGTATTTAGACTCAATTCTAAAATATTTTAGGTAAGCAAAGCCTTTGCTAATAGTCTAGAAACTACTCTTGGTTGATAGGTACGTCTAACAACTTATATCGTTGAGTTTAACCTATCTCATTTTCCACGACATAAAAGGACTCCTTACTTATATCGTTGAGTTTAACCAAAACTAACATGTACTCACAATTATTTGTGTACCTTACCCCTTCAGGATCAATAAGTAACACCTCGTTGTGGCGGAAAACTATTACTAAGATTGATGTAAAGGTTATCCAAGTAAGTGTTATTTTGGCATGGCACCTTTTAACTCAATTTTTAAAGTTTGGAACTTAAGGCTCTTACTATGTTGGTTAGATTTTAAGTGAACTAAAATCCTTAATCATGCAACATAATCAAGCCATAATCTCATGCATAATTAAGACATATTTAAAAGCAATAAATAACTTAAAGCATGCATAAGATATAAATGTGATCTAGTATGGCTCAACTTCATCTTGAAGCTTCAACTTCAAACTCCGTCTTGAATATGGATTGGAAACTCCGTCTTGAATTTCACCATGGAAGGCGCCATTTTCTTCAAATAGGATAAGCTATAATTTAAACTAATTACAACTATTTGATGGTACGCAGACCATATTCAAAGTAATAAAACTTTGCTACTTTAGACCAATATTACATTCAAATTAATGGTACGCATACCATATTTTCTATCCTATTTGGGCCATACTAGTCACTTTCCATAACCTGCAAAACAGTACATTTTCAATATACCATTCACCCATTCATTTATCAATGAATGGCCCACATAGCTTGTTAGTAGAACATATTATGCATCACATAAATATTTGCGGAAATTAATCAAGGCTTCCAATAATCTACAAATTATTCAATCCTTATTAATTCTAATCGAGTTGTTTTAACCTTAAAGGAATGTAGACCTAATCAAGAGTTTATGACTAAAACGCTCCCACTAAATCCAAGAAATTTACATTCTTTACTAATTTTAAACATAAAATTGTATTTCCTAGTCCAACCGGAAACATACAAATTTAATTAAAATTTAAAGCTCATATAAATTTATTATTTAAATCCTCTAAATTATTTTCAGTTTAATAAATTAATTAATTTGAATTTAATCAAGGTTTTAATTTTAATAAAATAATTAGTATAAATAAAATTTATAATAATCAAATTATTCAAAATTAAATTCCGAGAAAAAAATAAATTACGAATTTTAAATATAATTAAAATCGTTTTTCAACTGAAAATTAAAATTAAATTAAAACGAACCAATCGGGTCAAGACGAGGCCATGGGCTCGCGCCCATGCCCCGTCGAGTCCACGTAGCAGAAACGCGCCACTCGACTGATCGCATAGCAAGGCACGAGCAGCCACGCGTAGACGCAGCAAGCCGAGGCAGCCACGCCTATGCGCAGCAGCAGCTCGCTCGTTGTGGCAACGTAGCGTTCGCTGGGAGAGGCATCCCTCGCTGCCCGCGCGCGCAGCCTGCTTGCTTCGCTTGCCTTGCTTCTTCGCCCCACCCGCCCACTCATCGTTGCACTCTACGCAAGGCAGGCTGCTGCCTTGCACTCTCGTGCCACGCCCTTGCTCGCTGCATACGTACCGCATGGGCGACGAGCTCCCTTGCTCGTCGTCGCATGCCCGCACTATACAACACCCCTTAAGGGTAACACTTAGCGTCCATTGCTTTGTGCGTGCAAGATTCGTGAACGGATTTTATAAAAATCAAAACTTTATTATTTAAATTTATAGACGAATTAATAAATCTTATTAATTTCTTAAATTTAGGGCGAAAATTCGAAAAAAAATTATTCAAATTAATTTCAGATCATGTTAATTTTCATGGATTTAAATCTAGGTCATAAAATTCTAAAATTTTCAAATTCCACAAATTTTATGGTGGTTTTTAATCATGGATTCCTAATTAAATTGCTAATTAATTATGAAAATCAAATCAAATTCTAAATTATTCGAATTACAACAAATTAATTACAATTACAAATTAGGTTGTATAATTAACAAGATTATGCATTAAAATTGTTAAACATATACAGTAGGTCAATCATAGATTCAAGATTTACAAACAAGAATCGCAAATATTTAATTTAACATCTTAAAAATACTAATTTTGCGTTCAAAAAACTAAAACCTCCGAAAAGTCATAGTTAGGCTTCGAATTTGGGATTTCTGGCTTCGGCATCAAATCATTGATTTTAGTCAAAATTTTAAAACGTCGTTTACATGCAAAATTCACTATAAAATTATACGATTCCGACCATTATTGACTAAACTGCCGAAAATTCTGCGAACATATAATTAAATAATCGCACGAATTTGCAATTAATTACAAAAATAGAAATTAATCACCCCTTTAATTCATTGCAAATTTATAAAATTTAACCATGTTAACTATAATTGATTATGGAAATAATTAGAGGCTCGTGATACCACTGTTAGGTTATGACAAATATAAAACATATATATTTCATCCGGAAAAACAGTAAAGCCAGGAATCCAAATTAATTGTCATATAACAATTAGCATAATTTAGGATGCATACATTTGTAGCGTGCCCTTCCTAGCTGCTCCCGAACCGAACATGAACAAGTTTAGGACTCCAAGTGTAGTCCCTCCGTAGATAGTCCACAGTATGTTCGCATCCGCCTTAGATTCAATTAACTAGAATTTAACCTAAGGTTTTATGTTATTCGATTATAATTTGTGGCAAATTATTGACTTTAGTTTTTATCTTAAAACTATATGAATACTTTTTGATGTGTTATAAATTGTGATTGCCATCACCTATTTATAGGGTAGGATCATCGGAACTAGAAACGTACTAATTAACCTAATCTTATTAGAATTAGATACTAATTAAATCTATTAAGTTAGTGTTTAATTCAACAACTAACTCTAGTAGTTTTAGGAAAATCATCTTTATTCGAACTAATCCTAAACGCTTAAGGATTCGATGCATGCACTGAAGGAAATATGTCCTTAATCCAAGGTGCATTAAGTCTAATACCAAAGGTTCAGATTAATTGCGAACAATTAATTCAGTGAGATCAAGTGATCGGAACAGCTAGCTGGAGCAATGCTTCCAATCAGTGAGTTCTAATGGATATTGAACTCACAACTTACTCTTGACTGAACCTACAAGGTCACACCAATGCCACGTAACAGATCACGGGATTAAAGGAATCGGAAATTCGTTTAATAGCTTTTCGGGAATTAATTGGAAACGTATTATACGATACGACCTTTGTCGAAATCGTATATCGTATCGCGGATATTCGTAAGCACACACAAGCACAGCAGCGACGAGCGAGCAAGGCCCACGGCCCAGCTGCTCGGCGCGCGCGCGCTGTGGGCTTCGGCCTGCAGTGTGTGTCGCTGGGCGGGGCGTGCAGTGCGAGTGCTTGCGTGATGTGGCCGGTCAAGGGCCCTTGGTTCTTGGCCGGTTACATCATTAATACAATAGGCATATTGTATTTTCCAACAACACACAATTCATATTACTCAAACCCTAGACACAGAGAACCCTAATGCTCTCTGTGCCTCCAAAGTGAGTTCTTCCCAAAAGGCAAATATCTTGATCGATTGTCTAAGTTACGATAATCAAGACAGATCTGATCGTGTCGGTGAACCAAGTAGAGGAATGACAAGTGGAGTTCTTTGTTCGTGTTCGTTGACAGATTATTGTGGAAAACACGCTTCGAATGTAAGTTTGCTTAATCTGTGCTTTATACATGTTTCTTGGCTTTGGGGATTGTTCCGCACATGTTATTATGTTTAACTGTATTCCCCTACAGTGGTATCATGAGCCTTATGTATTCAAAGCATGAATTAGCATGATTATTATTGTTTTTGCATCTGTCGAAAAATTTGGAATTTTTGTTGATTTTTCGGAATTTTTAACGAATTATTGGATGAATTGCGTAATAATCAGGTCCGAAATAAAAAATGTTCGCTTTTTCGATTTTTAAAACCCTAATCTGATGGAAAACGATTTTCTAAGATCAACTCATGAGAACGGAATTGCAAAAACATACCTCGAAGTATCGTTTTTTGGGCGTTTTTGTTAATTTTTCATTAAAAATTAAAAGTGTCGGACAGTAATTCAACTAAAAGGTCGAGCTAAACTACTCGGAATTGCTTGATTTTTCCGATAAGTATAAACCCTAATTTTGCCTTTCCCCAATTCGTAAAATTTGAAACCCTAATTTGAATTTTAATTAATTTTGGTTTAATAATTCGGTTAATTGGGAAAGAAGGTATAATTTCACGGGTCAGTGGCTAATTTTAAAAATTATTGGATTAAAAATTTGAATTGTTTCGTTAATTTTAATCGCACTTAAACCAAATTATTAAATATCTGAAATTTAATTGTTAAAGAACGATTTAAAGCTTCGAATTTTATTAATTAAAAGTTCAAACTTTAAAGTTTATTCGTTCATTCTTAAAAGTTTGAATATTGTTAGCCCTTGATTTAATAATTTTACGAAATTGGATTGTCGTTAAAGTTTATTAAATCGTTAAAAATCGTTGTTTTTCGAAAATAAAAATCGTAACTTTTTGAAAAATAAAATTAATGCAAGTTCGTGAAATTAAATTAAATTTAAATTAAGTTGGTCCGTATCACGAACCAAAGGCACGAACATGAGCATGGTGGACGTATGGCTCGTCGAGCCATGCGGGCCTATTGTGCTTAGTCCGAGCCGCATGCGACACGGGCAGCAGCAGGTACGCGCGTGCCTCGAGCGCGCTGGGCGAGGGAAGGGGCAGGCGGCATTGCTTGCGGGGCTACGACGAAGCAAGGCGCGAGCCATGCGACGTCCAGCACACACACACGACGCACAACACGCACGCAGGGGCAGCATAGCTGCGGGGACGCGATGCGCGCGCAAGGGGCTGGGGGTGTGCGAGCCTTGCTCGTGCGCTCTTGGGCCTAACGCAAGGCATGGGCTGGGCGCAAGCCTAGCCCGGCTACGTAATCGGACTTTTTTCGTTGAAAATTGTTTAATTCGTTGGGCTTCGTATATTTGCATTAATTTGGGCGAACGGGATATTTAATTTAATATTTTATTTACTTGGGTCGGGCCGCGAGTTTTAATTTAATATTTCATAATTAATTATCCGGAATAATTATTGGTTTGAGTGGGAGCCACTAAATGAAATTAAAATGAAATAATTATTTTTAATTATTTTCGTAGGTTGCATTATTTTAACTAAATTTAATTTTAATTAGAATAAAGTCTAAGGATTAATAATTTGGGAATTGATTAATCTTTTAGGACGCGTTTATGTGAATGTGAATTTTAATTAATTCACGTAAATACTTGCATATTAACATGGGCCATTCGTTTTAGCACACGTTTTATGTAATGCAGGTACTCCAAGTGACTAGTATGGCCAATTTAGGATAGTTAAATATGGTCTGTGCGTACCGTTCTATCTTTGAATGTAAAGTTTTAAATATGGTCTGCATACCATGGAAATTTTGATGTAATTTATTACTTTCAAGTATTTCTAAGTTTAGAACTTTAAGTTAGCATTTGAACGAAGATTCAAGACGATGCCAAGCTAACAAGGAGGTGATGAAGATTGGATGCTTCAAGACAAGATGTTTTGGGCCATAGTAGATCACCATTTATTTATGCAATTTAATATATATATTATGCGTGAATGTATGAATGTATGTATGCTTTGCATGAACAGGTTGTTTCCTATGAATCGATTAGTTTTAAGTTCACTAAATAATCGAACCAACATAGAAACAACTAGGTCCAAGTAATATTGAGTTTAAAAATTGCCTTCCAAATCAACACTTACAAAAATCTAGGGATCTAAGATAGTAGGTTTACGCTAAAGCGAGGTGCTATTTTAGTTGACTTAGGTGGTAAGGCGTCCTAAAGGAGCACGTTGATTGTGGTTACAACTCAAACAACAATGGCATTAAGTTGTGGCAATGGGATAAATTATGGCATTAATTTATTAACCAAGAGTAATTTGGAGATTACAAGCAATAGGTTTTGCTTACCTTAAATCTTAAACTACTTAAGACATGCTAAAGCTGCTTAAGGTTTTAGGACTTTTGGGGTCTTGGAATCGTTTCATTCATTTTGGACCATTTTTTTGCTTTTTGCATGAATGAAATGTTTTAATAGCTTTAATGATTGCATGTTTTGCTTTTATTTCAAAGTTATTGAATTGTATGAATGGTTAATTATTTATTGCAAATTCTTTTCGATTGTAGTAATCAAAATGGTCGCAAACATAACAACAATCATATCAGCTGAAATTCTGGATGTCGAGTTAGACTTGACTAATTTTCTTGAATGGAAAGAGAAACTTGTCGAAGTTTTGAAAGTTAATGGCATACACTATGTCATTGAACAACCTTTCCCTAGCTATGATGCGCGAGGCATGACTCCTGAAAGGTACAGAAGTTGGGCACTTCACAAGTACCTTGTCACGGAATTCATCCTCAAGTCTATCCTTGAGAGTTGGAGAGGGAGGTTCATTACTTTTGAACCTCAAGCTCTCCTAAGTAGCCTCGATGATAAGTGTGCGGGTTTTCGACCCTTGTGCCAAATTGGTTGCAATGGGGTTGACGAATTGGCTAATTCGATGGGCGATCTCAAGCTCGTAACCCCACGCAAGTCGTGCCTAGAAGTCGAACTTCTAGAGGCCCAAAGGCGCATTTACTCTGTCAAGATGGACAAAAACACATCAATTCGGTCTCATGTGGATATGATGCCTGGATTATTTTTCACAATTGAGAGACTTGGTGGTTCCATCAAAGAGTCGGTAGCTATTGCACTAGTGTTGAATTCTCTTCATAAGGATTATGAGGGTTTTAAGATGTACTATCTCTTTCATCAGAAAGAGAGCACATTCTGTGAACTTGTAGAATCGTTCGTGAAATGCGAGAAAATCCTTAAGTTCAATCAAGACCCTTTGAATGTGAGGTGCACTAAATCCAAGAAAGTAGGCAAGGGGAAGAAAAGCAAGGATGCATCTTCGTCCACTCCCGGAGGGCATCTGGCGCCTTCCAAGAGCAAGATGAAGAGGAATGCTTCTCCTTCTACATCGCAATGCTTCAATTGTAATGAAATTGGTCATTACAAGCGAGATTGCCCCAAACTAAAGGAAGAGAAGAAGGACGGAAACGGTGCTTCTCCTTCAAGTATGTATGTTATACATTGTAATCTTGCTAATTCTACTTCTTGGGTATTAGATACTGGTTGTGGCTCACAGTTATGTTCCAATTCACAGGGACTAAGGAGAAGTAGAAGGCTTGATAAAGGCGAGATGGATCTACGCGTGGGAAATGGAGCACGGATTGCTGCATTAGCCGTAGGATCTTATTTTATTTCTTTGCCTAGTGGGTTTGTTTTGGAACTAGAAAACTGTTACTACGTTCCTAGTATCACCAGAAACATTATTTCCGTTTCAAGTTTGGATTCTAAATGTTTTAGTTTTCAATTTAAAGACAATAGTTGTTCTTTTTCTTTGAATGGAATGTTTTATGGTTCAGCACAACAAGAAAACGGTCTTTATGTGCTAGATACGAGCAAACACATTTATAACATAAATACCAAAAAGGCTAAAACTGGTGATTCGGATCTCACATTTCTGTGGCATTGTCGATTAGGCCATATAAACATAAAGCGCATGGAATTACTTCAACGGAAAGGAATTCTAGAATCATTCGACTTATAGAAGATTGATCAATGCGAATCTTGTTTACTTGGCAAAATGGCAAAGCAACCTTTCTCAAAGGTGGGAGAAAGAGCAATCGAACTACTAGGGCTAATACATACGGACGTATGTGGGCCTATGAGTACGGAAGCTAGAGGTGAGTTCAGCTATTTCATAACGTTTACGGACGACTTCAGTAGATATGGCTATATTTACTTAATGAAGCACAAGTCTGAATCGTTTGAGAAATTCAGAGAATTTAAAAATGAAGTAGAGAATCAACATGGCAAGAAAATCAAAGCTCTAAGAATTGATCGAGGAGGTGAATATCTTAGCCACGAGTTTGATGACCATCTAAAATAATGCGGTAATCTTTCTGAATTGACTGCTCCGGGGACACCTCAATGGAATGGAGTGTCGGAACGGAGAAACAGGACCTTACTCGATATGGTCAGGTCAATGATGGGTCAGGCCGAACTTCCTTTACAGTTCTGGGGACATGCGTTGCAAACTGCAGCACTCACAATAAATCGTTCTCCGTCAAAATCTGTTGAAAAGACTCCATACGAATTATGGACTGGGAAACTTCCAAAGTTGTCTTTTCTGAAGATTTGGGGTTGCGAAGCATATGTCAAGCGATTAATTTCGGACAAGCTACAACCTAAATCGGACAAATGTTTCTTCGTTGGGTATCCAAAAGAAACTATGGGGTATTATTTCTACAACAAGTCAGACAACAAGGTTTTCGTTGCTCGTGACGGTGTCTTTTTGGAAAGAAATCATATTTCCAAATTGACAAGTGGGAGAATAATAGACCTCGAAGAGATTCGAGACAAACAACGAACTCAGAACTCTTTAGAAGCAGTTCAGCTTGATGAACCTCCAAGGTCTTTAGAAGAGCCAGTGGGAGTAGTTCCTTAAAACGTTGTTGCCCCTCGTAGGTCAAATAGAACTATTTTTCAGCCGGTCAGATGGACAAGCGTCCTCTTGACTAAAAACTTAGACGTTCTCAAATTGGATAGTGATGAACCTATGACTTACAAGCAAGCTATGACGAGCCCAAGCTCCACTAAATGGTTAGAGGCCATGCAATCTGAAATAGACTCCATGTCTGAAAATCAAGTCTGGGATTTGGTTGATTTGCCGGATGGGTTCACACCTATCGGATGCAAATGGGTCTTCAAATTGAAGAAAGACAAAGATGGAATTGTATACATATACAAGGCTAGATTGGTAGCAAAAGGTTACAGGCAAGTTCACGGCGTTGACTGCGATGAAACCTTTTCTCCAGTCGCGATGCTTAAGTCTATTCGGATAATCCTTGTGATTGCCGCTTTTCATGACTATGAAATATGGCAAATGGATGTCAAAAATGTCTTCTTGAACGGTGTTCTTGAAGAGACTGTGTTAATGACACAGCCGGAGGGTTTTGTCGATCAAAAGAACCAAGGAAAGGTATGCAAGCTTATGAAGTCCATCTACGGACTAAAGCAGGCATCAAGGAGTTGGAATAAACGATTTGATGAAGCAGTCAATAAGTTTGGCTTCATCAAGAATCAGGACGAATCTTGTGTATACAAGAAAGTCAGTGGGAGTAAAATTGCATTCCTAGTCTTGTATGTTGACGACATACTACTTATTGGAAACGACATTCCTATGTTGGAGTCTGTAAAGACTTGGCTCGGGAAGTGTTTCTCAATGAAGGACTTAGGAGAGGCACAGTACATATTGGGCATCACGATCTATAGGGATAGATCTAAGAGGATGATTGGACTAAGCCAAAGCACTTACATTGACAAAGTGCTAGCTAGGTTCAATATGATGGAAGCCAAGAGAGGCCATCTACCCATGTCACATGGCATATATCTAAGCAAGAATCAGTGTCCCAAAACATCTGATGAGCGTAGAAAGATGAGTGGAATTCCATACGCTTCGGCTATTAGATCCATCATGTATGCTATGATTTGTACAAGGCCGGATGTTTCGTTCGCACTCAGTGCAACGAGTAGGTACCAGTCGGAACAAGGTGAGGCGCATTGGACTGCTGCCAAGAACATCCTAAAGTACCTGAAAAGGACAAAGGATCAGTTTCTGGTTTATGGTGGTACAGATGAGTTGATTGTTAAGGGCTATACGGACGCAAGCTTTCAAACCGACAGACATGATTTCAGATCACAGTCTGGGTTTTGTGTTCTACCTCAACGGCGGAGCAGTAAGTTGGAAAAGTGCTAAGCAAAGCACTATTGCGGATTCTACAACTGAAGCCGAGTACATTGCTGCCTCAGAAGCAGCAAAGGAAGCTGTTTGGATTCGGATGTTCATCGAAGAACTTGGTGTTGTCCCCTCCATTAAAGGACTAGTGGCTTTGTATTGTGATAATAGCGGAGCCATTGCCCAGGAAAAGGAGCCTAGGAGCCACCAGAAGTCCAAGTACGTACTGCGGCGATTTCATATACTTCGAGAGATCGTTGAAAGAAAGAAAATCGAGATTTGCAAGGTTGGAACTGACGACAAAGTCGCGGATCCATTGACTAAACCGCTGCCACAAGTGAAACACAACGCACATGTAGCAACCATGGGAATCAAGCATGTTGGAGAATGGCTTTGATTTTCTAAGTATTGTTTTAGAACATTTGTTAGATCTATGTTTAAAACAATTGGTTTAACCATTTCATATTTATTAAATTTATTATTTCATATTCATTTAATTGTGGTTTAGAATTAAATGATAAGTCCATGTGATTCAAATCATTCAAATGGGATGTCAAGATGGATTCTTCGACAAAGAAACACCCATAAGTGAACTTGAATATTGAAGTCACAAAGGATCCCTAATTCAGGTCATTGAAAGGTGGACGACCAATGACTAATGAAGATTAGATTGCAAGTAGATTACTTAGTTCTGTTTCTTGAACTAGAGTGACTGGATGTCAGAATCTTTTGCATAGATACTTATTGGATCTTGTATCGGATTGACCATGAGAACACTTTAAGAGATTAAAGTCATGTCATAGGTAGTTCTCATTAATGGTGATTAGAAACCGTTCCTCAGAACATGAGCGATTATGTCTGATCGTTTGAGAATTAGTTCGCTTTTATACTAGCTAAACGTCGCACCGTAAAAGGAGGCTATAAAAGCAGTTATTGGGCGTACTATGAATCAAAGTGAGTGTTCATAGATTGCAAGAATGGATTGTCCTCCTATCTTTGATAGGATATGGCGTTGTTGTGTAACAAGGCCTCTCGGAGAGTTAGATACTGCAAAATGCATGGCCGTGCTCAGAATGGTTAGGCTTAACCTTCTGCAAAAGTTTGACAGTTGAACTCTGTAATCCGAGAAACACTTCTGGACCTAATAAGTATGGCTTGGATCTTACCTTATGTTCAGTAAGTAACACTAAGTGACAAAGGAATGTGGATGCATACTTGTCTTAATGACAAGTGGGAAATTGAAGGAAATATGTCCTTCACCCAAGGTGCATTAAGTCTAATACCAAAGGTTCAGATTAATTGCGAACAATTAATTCAGTGAGATCAAGTGATCGGAACAGCTAGCTGGAGCAATGCTTCCGATCAGTGAGTTCTAATGGATATTGAACTCACAACTTACTCTTGACTGAACCTACAAGGTCACACCAATGACACGTAACAGATCACTGGATTAAATGAATCGGAAATTCATTTAATAGTTTTTCGGGAATTAGTTGGAAACGTATTATACGATACCGCCTTTGTCGAAATCGTATATCGTATCGCGAATATTCGTAAGCTGGGCGACACGAATAAATCGTATCGTACGACGGTGATTCGTCGAATACGAAACGATAAATAATATATCGGAAATATATTACATCGCGAATACGAAGGGCATCGGAGTTGCCGGCCCGTCGAGCCAAGCACGCAAGCGTGCGAGACCCAACGAGCCAGCAAGCTCGCGAGCAAAAGGTGAGCAAAGGCCAGCCCATTGGGCGAGCACGCATAAGCACACACAAGCACAACAGCGACGAGCGAGCAAGGCCCACGGCCCAGCTGCTCGGCGCGCGCGCGCTGTGGGCTTCGGCCTGCAGTGTGTGTCGCTGGGCGGGGGCGTGCGGTGCGAGTGCTTGCGTGATGTGGCCGGTTAAGGGCCCTTGGTTCTTGGCCGGTTACATCATTAATACAATAGGCATATTGTATTTTCCAACAACACACAATTCATATTACTCAAACCCTAGACATAGAGAACCCTAATGCTCTCTGTGCCTCCAAAGTGAGTTCTTCCCAAAAGGCAAATATCTTGATAGATTGTCTAAGCTACGATAATCAAGACGGATCTGATCGTGTCGGTGAACCAAGTAGAGGAACGACAAGTGGAGTTCTTTGTTCGTGTTCGTTGACAGATTATTGTGGAAAACACGCTTCGAATGTAAGTTTGCTTAATCTGTGCTTTATATATGTTTCCTGGCTTTGGGGATTGTTCCGCTCATGTTATTATGTTTAATTGCATTCCCCTACATGCACGAACTCAACGCACACACACGCACAGCCCACGAAGGGCGCGGGGCGTGCGCGCGCGAGGAGCTTGGCCAACCAGCGCTGCAGCCCATGCTTGGGCGTGCGGCGTGCCAGCGTGCTGGCCTCGCTGGGCCTGGCCTTGCGTGTTGCTTGGCTGGGCCTTGCTGTGCTTGGCGGGCTGCTTGCTTGCCTTGCTGCGCGCGGGCTTCGCTAGGCGCAGGCCTGGCTTCGTGCTGGGCCTTCCATCTAGCAAGCTTGTCCGATGTTTATTTCGTACGACGCGCTTCTGATTAATTTTCCGATTCCGGAATTCATTTCCGATTCGAACAATATTTAATATTTTCGATTCCGGAATTAATTTTCGTTTCGAACAAATATTTAATATTTCCGATTCCGGAATTATTTTCCGATTCCGGTAATATTTCCGATTCCGACAATATTTCCGTTTCCGGCAATATTTCCATTTCCTATAATATTTTCCGATACGTACCATGTTTCCGTTTCGGCAACATCTACGACTTGGATAATATTTATATTTTCGATACGATCCATATTTCCGTTTCCGGCAATATCATCGTTTCCGGAGTATTCATAATTTTCCTTTTGACGATTTCAGCTCCCACTGGAACCGAGATCCGTCGATTCCGAATATCCATAAATGGAGTATTTAATTCACTTAAACACTTGATCCGTTCACGTACTATTTGTGTGACCCTACGGGTTCAGTCAAGAGTAAGTTGTGGATTAATATTATTAATTCCACTTGAACTGAAGCGGCCTCTAGCTAGGTATACAGTTCACTTGATCTCACTTAATTATTAACTTGTATAATTAATTAACACTGAAACGCATTTATTAGACTTAGCATTAAATGCATACTTGGACCAAGGGCATTATTTCCTTCTGTCTCCCACTTGTCCTTAGGGACAAGTGTGCATTTCCTAATTCCTTTGTCGCTTGATGCTTGCTCATGAACATAAGGTAAGAGTTGTCATCCTTATTATGTCCAGAGGTGTTTCTCGGTTTCAGAGTTCAACTGATCAAATAAACAGATAATCATAGCCCATGATTCATCTGAGCACGACCATGCATTTTACAGTTTCCAGCTCTCCGAGTGGCCTTGTACAACTTTCAGCATCTCATCCCGATTTATGGGAGGACAATCCCAATCTTGCGATCTTGAGATTAGACTTCGTTTGATAGGTGATTTGATAAGGCGTTTTTCCGTTGTTGAAAGATCAACGCCACAATCAAACAAAATTTATAGAACCGCTAGACTAACCAACTATATGAACTATAGTGGTAAGTATAGGGATCGTCCCAAAGAAACGATGGTTCTCGAGTTTAAATGTCAAGCTAGTTCGAACAAGAAGTTTGATTTGAATTATCACTATGAAGCTAAAATAACAATTAAACTAGATTGAATCAAGGAAGGGAAACGTTAGGGAGTTGGGGATAGTCTAGGGAAATCGGGGGAAATGAACTACCATCTAGTAATCATGAATGATGCAATGACATAGCACATAGGGGAATGAAACCAAATGACGTGCTCGCCACCTCTCGGATGGAGCACGCGAAGCAACCTAGCCTATAGAAGAGCTTTCGCCTAGTCCTAAGCTAGATAAGCTTGCATATAATAGGAACAATCATTCACTTGCATGAATTAGGCTCACAATGTCTTGCCAAACCTAAATCATACATTCCAATCTAATTCAATCAACTAGCATGTGCAACTACTACTCAATTGATCATGGAAAATCCTAGCACTAAATCAATTTAATCACATCAATCATTCATCAATCAAATCATCAAGTTCCCCTAATTAAGCCCATAGATTCTCCCCTTCCCCTAACCTAATTCTACTCACTAATCATACTAGAAATCAAGAAATCCATTAATTCTATACTAGCAAGCATGAAATTGAAAGATTAGAAAGAGAGAATCAAATACTAGAACAATCAATTGAACAATCAACAAGAGAATTAAGGATCAAAGTAACTAAAGTAAAATCAAGAAGATTTCAAGAATTGAAGGAATTAAAGAACAATCAACAATGATAACAAAAGCAAGAATTAAGAAATTGAATTGAATTGCACAAAATTAGAAGAAGAGTTTAGAGAATTACAAATTGATGCTTCAATGGAGGAGAGTTTCTCTCTCTAGAAATGCTGAAAAACTAACTTTGAGAATCTAAAATTGTCAACTAAAATTCTACACTTAACAAAATAAACGAAAAATCTATTTATAAGTTTCCCCAAATAGAAGCCAAAATTCGAAAAAGAGCAGCCTGCGCAGCCATTCGGTCGCACAGACCCTTTGTGCGACCGAACGTAAAAGACCCATTCGAGCAAACACTGAGACCTGTGCGAGCGAAGGCAGCGAAGAACACTTCCTTCGTCATGTGCGAACGAACGAGGAACCTGTTCGGTCGAATGGGGTTTCTTTGGCTCATGTCTCCTCTGCAGTATGATTCGCTCGAACATAAGGGCTTGTGTGGGCGCACAACTCTTGTGCGTTCGAGTAGAAAACCTGTGTGGTCGCATCCCAAATTTAAGACATTCTTCCTCCAAAAATCCATTTTGTGCGACCGAACAACAGAGCACGTTCGATCGTACAATCCCTGTGCTGTCGAACATAAAGACGGTGCGGTCGCTTTCCAAATTTGAGACATTCTGCCTCCAAAAATCCATTATGTGCGACCGAACAACAGAGCACGTTCGATCGCACAGAACTTGATATTCCTTGATGCCCATTTGCACTCCTCTGTTCGGGCGCACAAATCATCACTCGATCGCACAAGCCCTGTTTTGGCTTGATTCTACTTGTTTTCCATCACTTTTCATCATAATCACCTATAAAGCACCAGATGGAACGAAACTTATAATATTCACACAAAAAGCTATAAAAACTATAAAAAAGCATAAAAACTAACATAAAATCCTAAGCTAAGAGACATAAATGTCGCTCATTAAACTCCTCCGAGCTAAGCGTTTGCTAGTCTCTAGCAAACTAAACTCAATTAGGGAAGAATGAGCAACTATTAGAATCATAAAAACTGACAAAAACAAAAATCCAGCAAATCTAATCAAGGCAAGACCTAAAAGAAATGAAAATAACCAAGAAAAGAAAGAAATAAAAGAAGAAGAAAAGAAAAGAAAAGAAAAGAGAAGAAAGCAAAATTAAACTACAAAATCCAAGATAGGGCCTTTATTATGGAACGAGTATAAAAGAACACTAATATTACCAATCAAATAAATGAGTACACGCTAACTAATGTCCTAAATCAAGTGAAACATTCAAGTGCCAAGAAAAGCGAACTAAGGGTGAACACTAATCAATTCCCCTTAAACCGAGCATACCACGTCACATCTCTAGATCTTTTCCACCCTTGAGAGTAGCGTCTCGAGACACCGCGAAGGCGCCGGAGAAAATAAGATAGGCTACCCGACATCTTAGCATGACAATCCCATTCCATAAACTTGACCAAATCCTCCCTCCACCGACAATGACTCAACTCTAAAGGGTCAAGAGGACTTTTTAGGGTGTAACGTAGGCTAGGGGTAAGGTGAGGAACAAATTTGGTAATTTGGTGCTCATACCTAAAGTGAAGCGCAATGATAGGACTCAACTCAAGCATATTTAACCAAATACAAACTCATACCACTTATTTGGGGTACCCCCACGCTTATTCAACAACTATTCTAAACTACAACTCTTTTTGCACTTTTCTTGATTTGATTTTCTCTTTTTTTTGTGTTTCAATTGAAACTTTTCTCATGCCTTGTTTTTCTCTATTTTTTGGCCTTTTTAAAATTTTTATTTCTCATTTTTTTTGCTTTTGCATCACTTATTCACTATATACAACACATTTCCCAAACTTTGCCATTCATACCAATAAACATCATTCCTCAAATATGCATAATCATTCAAAACTACCAAGCATCATAACACAAAGCTTCACTATCACTTCTAAGGATGAAAATAAAACAAAGGCTATTAGACTTGTCATGTGCTCGTAAGAAATGAAGGGGAAAGGCTCAAATGGCTAGCAAGGGGGCAAATACAAACAAAAACATATGAGAAAAATAGAAAATAAAGTCCTAAACTAAAAAGAAAAATAGTCACCGAAAGAAATGCCTCTATCGTCCCCTAAAGTAGTTCGGTTGCGGTCTCGGGAAGGAAATAGTCAAATTCGGGAAGTAAGAAAGTCAATGTCAAGGATCCATGCCACTCAATATATATGTATATGTGTTTGGGCTAATTTGAACATGAACCTCACATGGGAGCAAATCCAACTCTCTCCGGTTTCAAGTCACTAGAGAGATCGACACCATCTTACCACAACCCAAGGGTTCAAGACGCATGCTACCCAAAGTTCTAACCAACTTCCTTAACACCAAATCCTAAATTCGGCCCAAGACGTTAAAAATCGTGTAAACATCTACCAATTGGGAATAAAAGCATTCTAGTCTACAAGTTCCAATTTTATTTGCCCAAATCAAGAATATTGCCTAAGAAAACCTAGAAAAACTTGCCTTGACAAAAGGAAAAGAAAAAGAAAACACACCAAAAAGGAAAACAAAAAGAAACAAACAAAACAAACTAAAAGAAACTAAAATCAAACTAAAATCAAATTAAAAACAAAGAAACTAACATATACAAGTGCACATCATGGTATGGTTTTCAAGACATGAGCATCACAAATAGGCAACACAACAAAACTCCCCCCAAGCTAGAATTAGGCCATGTCCTCAAGGCCTAAAACTAAACAAGGAGGGGCACAGCTACCCATCCAACCAAATGCCCCATATGCAATATGCCCGTCCCAAAGAATGCATGTGAGATAGAAGGATATTACCAGAAATGTCATGGGAGCAAGTCCCGCAAAGAACCGGTAAAAACCGAATAAACTCACCAACATATCGACGAACAAGGCAATGGGTGCAAGCATGAACCCACAACAACGAAACCAAACCACAAAAAACACTAAAAAACAATCAAGAAAAATGTTAGTAGACAAGGCCAAATGGCCAAAACAAACTCAAAACAAGCAAAAACTCATCATCATATATACAACAACATGAAGTGGCAAGACGATCAACACCAACAAGCATCAAACACTCCACATAACAAACGCCTACTCCGCATTTCTCCCCCAAGCTAATCACAAGAATACCATCACATCAAGATGGGGGAGAAACGGAGTAAACCCTGAGAAGAAGGGCCTGAGGCATGCCCTTTACCCTTTGCATCATGAATCCTCCAATATTCATCCCGCTCAAGACGATGAGCACGAGCCGCATCGTCGGTTAACGGGGTGAAATTGTAGGTGGGGTCCACATCGGGACCCGAAGCGTCGGTATAGGGCGGCCAACCATATTCGGGCCGAAGGGGGTAGTTGCCATGGGGTGGCTCTCCTCGGGGACCATCCCAACCACCCGTATATCCCCTAGGTCACCCGGTGAAATCCTCGGGCCAACTATTGGGCCGATCAACCGGTGGGGATGTGGGATACATAGGGTCACCACGGTAGTCACTCCCGCCCATCATAGTATAATCGTAAGGCGGAAAAGAGAGGGGACTGACACCGGGTTGGGAAGGTCCCGTCCAATACGGGTAAGTGGGTGTACGCTCCTCGTTCCAACTCGGGATGGGCCCTTGTTGGGGAGGATGGTAGGGATAACATAAGGGCAAAGTCCCCTTTGTCAACATGGTAGTTGTACACCCGCCTACCGTAGTAGGACGAGTCAAAATCGGGAAAAGAACCTCCCGTGCGGCTCCCTTGAGGAGCAAGAGAAGCCAAGGTACGAGCTTGGTCCTCTTGCCCTTGCAAGATAGTCGCAAGGGTGGATTGCAAACCCGTCAAGTCAAAAGGAGAGGAGAGAGGTATATTAGCCGCATTCGGGGGAGGTGGACTAGGAGACCGAGGAGGAGCTCGAGTAGAGGTACCGGTAGGCGCGGTAGTGGCGGTGGCGGCGGCGGACTTGACAAACTTCTGATGCCGCAGAAGCAAGAAACGGACATTAGGGGACCACGAAGTGATGGGCGGGTGCGGAAGAAAGCACCAATCGGCCTTCCTCACAAGAGAAATCCATTGTGCCTCATTGGTGGTGTAGTGGAGCCAAGTGGCATGGTACATCGCCCGGATGTTTAAGAACTCACCACCGGCCACGGGAGGTAAAGTCGCCATCTCCTTGGCATGAGGGTTGTTCGGTAGAAGCCGAACAAGAAGAGTAAGCATGCCGCCAAGGAGGATGTCGGATTTATTCAAGTGGCTATCCCGAACCTCGATGATCCGGGAAATGAGCAATTACCCGAAATCAAGTACCCCTTGATCCTCTTGTGTGGCCAACCAAAAACCACCAAGTTTCGTGCCCGACAAGGCACCGGTAGCACCCTTAGAGAAAAGGGCATAGATGAGGAGGCGGCTCATGATGCGGATGGCGGGATGATGGAATGAAGAAGATTTGGCCGAGGCGGAGAAGAAATCCCCGTCGTCTCCAGTGAGCTCCCTCTACCAACTATTTTCATCATAGTTGTTAGCACATTCGGACCTTGGGTTCATGACGAAACCGTGCTCCGAGTCGATGGAAAAGAGGGCATTGATTTGATTGTGATTCAACTTGTATTGGCGACCGAAGACTTGGAAGCTCAATTCCACCACATTATCACCAACCTCATCTTCTACAAAGTTCTTCCGAGCCGAGGAGAGGAACTCCAATGTCAACCTTTTGTAGGTTGGGGCACTCATCTTTGCGAACTCTTCCCACCCTAAGCCCTTGATCAACTTGTCAACCTCGGCCTCGACCCCCAAGCTACGAACGCTCTCCCGATGGAAGAACTTGGTGGGCTTAATGGTCCTCTTGGAAAGGAGCTCAAAGAAATCCCAAGATCGTTGCTCGGTGAACTCAATTCCGTAGGTTTCCATGCCCGGCGGGGTTGGTGCTTTCCTTTTTGATGTAGAGGTGGTTGCGGTCGCGGTCACGGTGGGGTTCTTCTTTGAGCGCTTTGGTGCCATTGAGATGAGTTGAAGCTAAGCAAAAATCTATAAAACAAAGAGAAACAAACCAAGACACACAAAGAAGAGTAAACTAAGTTAGTTCACAATCTAGGACAAACAAACAACTACAAGAGCGAAGGGTAAACTATCTCCATTAATTCTTCAACAAGCTCCAAACAGTACACCGACCTCTCAAAAAGTATGAACTAACCACATTACTCCACACTAACAACCACAATCAATCAACCAACACTTCCACAAACAAGTATAATCAAAGTAGCCCAAAATCTCACAAAAAGTCTAGAGCTTAAATGGAACAAGGAATCAAACATGCATAGCTCATCTAGACAATTAAAGATTAATCACAATACAAACATGCATCAACAAACACCCAAAAATCAAAAATTTCAGAAAAATCAAAAACAATATGAACATGGTGAAAATGGAATGAAATATAAGAATTAAGGGAAAGAAATCATCACCACAAGCAAAGGAAGTTGTCTAAGATCGATCCCAAGTAGCCTCTAGAGTTCCAATTTACCACACACACAATTATGACCAATTTCACAAAAACCCTAGAAATTGGTTTTGCAAAAATCTGAAATTTTGGGGATTTTGGGGGTTGGGATGAATGAGATTGAGAGTATTTGATGAATGGGAAGTGAAATTTGTAAAGGGAAGTGAATGAAATTGATGAGGAGTAGTAGCAGTAGTAAGTGAGAGAAGAGAGCAATGGAGAGGAGAGTATGAGAGGATAGTCGAACAAATGAAGAAAAATGGGAGGGGAAGTCGCGATTTTCGAATTAAAGAGTTCAGAGGCAGCCCCGCCTGTCTGTGCGATCCAACAGAAAAAGTCGTTCGGTCGCACAGACCTGTGCAATCGAATTTTTAAAACTGTGCGATCGTTTTCCAAAAACCAGTTTTGTGCGATCGAACGAGGAATCCTGTTCGGTCGCACAAAACATGATTTTGCAAATGTTTCAATGGCTTCCCCTTTAAATCGAAAATTAAGCTAATTAATGGAAAATAATGCATAAAATCAAATAAAAACTAAAACTAGGAGTTAGACAACCGAGTTGCCTCCCGGGTAGCGCTCGTTTAACGTCATTAGCTTGACGAATCCCCCCAAAGCTCATGGGGGGGACAAGAGAGGAAATGATTACACGAGTTGCCTCCTGGTAGCGCTCGTTTAACGTCATTAGCTTGACGGACCCCCCAAAAGTCAAGGGGGGTCAAACACAACAAACCTTGGGTCAACACTAGTCAACAAACCTTTCTTGGCCTCCTTGGGCACAAACAACTTACCCAAACCACAACTTATTGAGTGGGGACCAAACCAAGTCTTCCTAGGCATAGGATTGCCTTGCTTAGACTTCTTGCTCATACACCTCTTACCATTACATACCGGAGTGAGTGCCCCCACATCATCAAGATCCATCCCGAATGTGTCGGGAATGGTGATGACGTCATCATAAGAACCGCCTAGCACAAAGGAGCTCTCGTGCATATCCTTCTTCACTTTCCTATCAAACTCAAAATCACACTTAAGAACACAAGGATTGTTAGAAGCAATAGCACAAGAATGATTGTGCTCAACACAAGCAAGAGTGTCAACTTTCATACAACTTTTCATCTTAGAGCAACAATGTTCATCAATTGCAAGCTTGAAACTAGCCTTGGCGTCTCCCTCTTTCAAGGTGATTAGTCCCCTTGCACATCGATAAGAGCACCCGCGGTGGCCAAAAATGGCCTCCCAAGATAATGGGGGTATGGGAATCCTCATCAATGTCCAAGACGACGAAGTCCACAAGGAAAGCAAGCTTGCGAACAACTAGGGGAACATCCTCAACCTTGCCAATAGGGTACTTGACCGAACGGTCGGCAAGTTGCAAGGTGATGTTGGTTGGGACAAGATCACCAATTTCAAGCTTGGCGAACACTGAATAAGGCATTATACTAACACTAGCACCCAAATCACACAAGGCATTGCTTATTTCAAGCTCCTTAATAGCACAAGGGATAGAAAAACTACCCGGGTCTTTGAGTTTAGGTGGCGTTTGGTTAAGAATAATAGCACTATAATTTTCGGTGAGATTCACCGTCTCCTTTACGTCAAAATCTCGCTTCCCACTCAAGATTTTCTTAAGAAATCTTGTGTAGGTTGGCATTTGTTTCAACGCAACCGTAAAGGGGATAGTGATATACATTTGTCGAAGAATCTCAAGAAATTTTGAGAATTGCACATCTAACTTGTGCCTATTAAATCTGGATAGGGGGGAGGAGGAGTTGGGAGAGGAGGAAGAGGAGTCTCCTTCGACTTATCACCATCACTCATATCGTCGACATGAGACTTCTCTTCCGCAACATCATGGTCTGAGGACTCATTTCCCATAGAACTCTCACCCCTGGAGCAAGGAGCTTCAACATGCGTAGCACTATCATCTAAAGTCTTCCCACTCCTTGTCACAATTGCATACATTTTCTTAGGAGGTTGATCTTGGGGTGGGAGACTTGTGTGCACTTGTTGCTCTTTGATAGTGCTAGCAAGTTGTGCTAGTTGGGTCTCAATCATCTTCAAGTGAGTGTTGGATTGCTTGAATCCATCCTCAAACTCGACATTCTTCTTGGCTTGCGCCCCCACAAACAACTCCATGAGAGCCTCAAGATTACACTTGAGAGGCGGGAGTGGTGGAGGTGCATTGCCATAACCACTAAGGTTTGGTTGATATTGGTTGCCAAAGGTCATCGGTCCATTGAATCCGGGAGGTGGGATTTGAGATGCACCATAAGGACCTTCCGAGTTCAAAGGATAACCCCCACTTGAGGCACCCCTAAATTGCCCATAAGAATAGTTATAACCCCCGCCACCTTGATGGTTGGGATTGTAACTACCTTGGTTGTATTGGCCTTAATTGCCAAAACCTTGAGGTTGACCATAGGGCGCTTGGCTTTGATAGCCTTGTGCTCTATAGTCACCTCGATTTTGGCTATCATACCCACTTCCTTGGCCATAGCCTTGGTGGGAACCATACATGGGGGGCCCTCTAGGTTGCCTAGCAAAATTTTGATTGCTAGGGTTATCGTTCCTAGACCTCTCATTTAAGGCATGAGCATATTCCACATCAAAGTCACCTTAATACGAAGGGCCATAATCCACAAAAGACACATTATGAACTAAGGGGCATGCATTGGGGAAGTGACCATAGTCTTGGCAATTATCGCAAAATGAAGTGCCCGGAGGCATTGTGGCATAGGAACTAACCTTGCTCTTCCCCTTAGTGAGAAGAGTGGCCGAAGGAGGTAGAATTGTAGATGGTGATGGCGGTTGGCTTGATGCTCTTCCCGCAAATGGTGAAGGTGGTTGCCTTGGCGTGCTTTCAAGTTTCTCCAACCGCGAGCTAAGCTTCTCAATGATCCGAGCTTGCTCCATAGTATAGACCGATCCTTTCCCATCATCACTCCTTCCCTTGCCTTCATAATCCCTTGCACCAACATGCCAAGCTTGATAATTTTGGACCACGTCCTCAATTATCTCTTCAATTTAATCTTGTGTCTTGTTCATGATGGGACCTCCCGCGCCCGCATCTAGACTTGTCTTTTAACTTGGACTCAACCCCAAGTAGAAGGTTTGAAGCAACAACCATTTAGGGATCCCATGGTGAGGGCATTCCCTTTGGTACTTCTTAAAACTATCCCAAGCTTCGAAGAGTGACTCGTCTCGCCTTTGCTCAAAGGATTGGATTTTGTGGCGATATTCCGCCGTCTTCCCATGCGAGTAAAACTTGGCCAAGAACGCACTAGTCACCTCTTTCCAAGTGAGAAGTGAGTTGGGCTTGACCTCCTTGTCAAGCCAATCACTTGCTCGCCCAAGTAGTGAGAAACGAAACAATGTTAACCTCGCGTAATCCGATGTGACACCATTGTGCTTGATTGTGTCACAATAGTGCTCGAATTGTTTGAGATGTTCGTGAGGTGACTCATTGCTCTTCACGCAAAAGGGGTGGCTTTGGACCAAATTGATCAAGGCGGGCTTGATCTCAAAGTTATTGGCACTTGTTGTGGGGGCTTGAATACCGCATGTAGCTTCGAATGCCCCCGGTATTCCAAAGTTCTTAACCGGGAGCGCCATATTCTCAAAAACTTGATCACTCTGTTGTTGTTCCTCACCAACACTCAACGATTCGAATCTGTTATGGCTTGATGAGCTAGACCATACACGCCTTAGTCTCCTAAGTGTCCTCTCCAATTCGAGGTCAAGAGGATGGAGGGTCCTTTGACGAGCACGCCCCCTAACAAGCATACAAACTCAAGAAAACCGTGAGCAATGCCAAGGAAAAGAAAGCTAAGCAAAATTGCAATGTTTTTGTATTTTCTAATGATGAACTAGTCTCAACATAAACTCAAAAACAAAAACCGTTCCCCGGCATCGGCGCCATTTTTTGATAAGGCGTTTTTCGTTCGTTGAAAGATCAACGCCACAATCAAACAAAACTTATAGAACCGCTAGACTAACCAACTATATGAACTATAGTGGTAAGTATAGGGATCGTCACAAAGAAACGATGGTTCTCGAGTTTAAATGTCAAGCTAGTTCGAACAAGAAGTTTGATTTGAATTATCACTATGAAGCTAAACTAACAATTAAAATAGATTGAATCAAGGAAAGGAAACGTTAGGGAGTTGGGGATAGTCTAGGGAAATCGGGGGAAATGAACTACCATCTAGTAATCATGAATGATGCAATGACATAGCACATAGGGGAATGAAACCAAATGACATGCTCGCCACCTCTCGGATGGAGCACGCGAAGCAACCTAGCCTATAGAAGAGCATTCGCCTAGTCCTAAGCTAGATAAGCTTGCATATAATAGGAACAATCATTCACTTGCATGAATTAGGCTCACAATGTCTTGCCAAACCTAAATCATACATTCCAATCTAATTCAATCAACTAGCATTTGCAACTACTACTCAATTGATCATGGAAAATCTTAGCACTAAATCAATTTAATCACATCAATCATTCATCAATCAAATCATCAAGTTCCCCTAATTAAGCCCCTAGATTCTCCCCTTTCCCTAACCTAATTCTACTCACTAATCATACTAGAAATCAAGAAATCCATTAATTCTAGACTAGCAAGCATGAAATTGAAAGATTAGAAAGAGAGAATCAAAGACTAGAACAATCAACAAGAGAATTAAGGATCAAAGTAACTAAAGTAAAATCAAGAAGAATTCATGAATTGAAGGAATTAAAAAACAATCAACAACGATAACAAAAGCAAGAATTAAGAAATTGAATTGAATTGCACAAAATTAGAAGAAGAGTTCAGAGAATTACAAATTGATGCTTCAATGGAGGAGAGTTTCTCTCTCTGGAAATGCTGAAACACTAACTTTGAGAATCTAAAATTGTCAACTAAAATTCTACACTTAACAAAATAAACGAAAAATCTATTTATAAGTTTCCCCAAATAGAAGCCAAAATTCGAAAAAGAGCAGCCTGCGCAGCCATTCGGTCGCACAGACCCTTTGTGCGACCGAACGTAAAAGACCCATTCGAGCAAACACTGAGACCTGTGCGAGCGAAGGCAGCGAAGAACACTTCCTTCGTCATGTGCGAACGAACGAGGAACCTGTTCGGTCGAATGGGGTTTCTTTGGCTCATGTCTCCTCTGCAGTATGATTCGCTCGAACATAAGGGCTTGTGTGGGCGCACAACTCTTGTGCGTTCGAGTAGAAAACCTGTGTGGTCGCATCCCAAATTTAAGACATTCTTCCTCCAAAAATCCATTTTGTGCGACCGAACAACAGAGCACGTTCGATCGTACAATCCCTGTGCTGTAGAACATAAAGACGGTGCGGTCGCTTTCCAAATTTGAGACATTCTGCCTCCAAAAATCCATTATGTGCGACCGAACAACAGAGCACGTTCGATCGCACAGAACTTGATATTTCTTGATGCCCATTTGCACTCCTCTGTTCGGGCGCACAAATCATCACTCGATCGCACAAGCCCTGTTTTGGCTTGATTCTACTTGTTTTCCATCACTTTTCATCATAATCACCTATAAAGCACCAGATGGAACGAAACTTATAATATTCACACAAAAAGCTATAAAAACTATAAAAAAGCATAAAAACTAACATAAAATCCTAAGCTAAGAGACATAAATGTCGCTCATCAAACTCCTCCGAGCTAAGCGTTTGTTAGTCTCTAGCAAACTAAACTCAATTAGGGAAGAATGAGCAACTATTAGAATCCTAAAAACTGAAAAAAAACAAAAATCCAGCAAATCTAATCAAGGCAAGACCTAAAAGAAATGAAAATAACCAAGAAAAGAAAGAAATAAAAGAAAAAGAAAAGAAAAGAAAAGAAAAGAAAAAAGAAGAAAGCAAAATTAAACTACAAAATCCAAGATAGGGCCTTTATTATGGAACGAGTATAAAAGAACACTAATATTACCAATCAAATAAATGAGTACACGCTAACTAATGTCCTAAATCAAGTGAAACATTCAAGTGCCAAGCAAAGCGAACTAAGGGTGAACACTAATCAATTCCCCTTAAACCGAGCATACCACGTCACATCTCTAGATCTTTTCCACCCTTGAGAGTAGCGTCTCGAGACACCGCGAAGGCGCCGGAGAAAATAAGATAGGCTACCCGACATCTTAGCATGACAATCCCATTCCATAAACTTGACCAAATCCTCCCTCCACCGACAATGACTCAACTCTAAAGGGTCAAGAGGACTTTTTAGGGTGTAACGTAGGCTAGGGGTAAGGTGAGGAACAAATTTGGTAATTTGGTGCTCATACCTAAAGTGAAGCGCAATGATAGGACTCAACTCAAGCATATTTAACCAAATACAAACTCATACCACTTATTTGGGGTACCCCCACGCTTATTCAACAACTATTCTAAACTACAACTCTTTTTGCACTTTTCTTGATTTGATTTTCTCTTTTTTTTGTGTTTCAATTGAAACTTTTCTCATGCCTTGTTTTTCTCTATTTTTTGGCCTTTTTAAAATTTTTATTTCTCATTTTTTTTGCTTTTACATCACTTATTCACTATATACAACACATTTCCCAAACTTTGCCATTCATACCAATAAACATCATTCCTCAAATATGCATAATCATTCAAAACTACCAAGCATCATAACACAAAGCTTCACTATCACTTCTACGGATGAAAATAAAACAAAGGCTATTAGGCTTGTCATGTGCTCGTAAGAAATGAAGGGGAAAGGCTCAAATGGCTAGCAAGGGGGCAAATACAAACAAAAACATATGAGAAAAATAGAAAATAAAGTCCTAAACTAAAAAGAAAAATAGTCACCGAAAGAAATGCCTCTATCGTCCCCTAAAGTAGTTCGGTTGCGGTCTCGGGAAGGAAATAGTCAAATTCGGGAAGTAAGAAAGTCAATGTCAAGGATCCATGCCACTCAATATATATGTATATGTGTTTGGGCTAATTTGAACATGAACCTCACATGGGAGCAAATCCAACTCTCTCCGGTTTCAAGTCACTAGAGAGATCGACACCATCTTACCACAACCCAAGGGTTCAAGACACATGCTACCCAAAGTTCTAACCAACTTAACACCAAATCCTAAATTCGGCCCAAGACATTAAAAATCGTGTAAACATCTACCAATTGGGAATAAAAGCATTCTAGTCTACAAGTTCCAATTTTATTTGCCCAAATCAAGAATATTGCCTAAGAAAACCTAGAAAAACTTGCCTTGACAAAAGGAAAAGAAAAAGAAAACACACCAAAAAGGAAAACAAAAAGAAACAAACAAAACAAACTAAAAGAAAAGAAACCAAAATCAAACTAACATCAAATTAAAAACAAAGAAATTAACATATACAAGTGCACATCATGGTAAGGTTTTCAAGACATGAGCATCACAAATAGGCAACACAACAAAACTCCCCCCAAGCTAGAATTAGGCCATATCCTCAAGGCCTAAAACTAAACAAGGAGGGGCACAGCTACCCATCCAACCAAATGCCCCATATGCAATATGCCCGTCCCAAAGAATGCATGTGAGATAGAAGGATATTACCAGAAATGTCATGGGAGCAAGTCCCGCAAAGAACCGGTAAAAACCGAATAAACTCACTAACATATCGACGAACAAGGCAATGGGTGCAAGTATGAACCCACAACAACGAAACCAAACCACAAAAAACACTAAAAAACAATCAAGAAAAATGTTAGTAGACAAGGCCAAACGGCCAAAACAAACTCAAAACAAGCAAAAACTCATCATCATATATACAACAACATGAAGTGGCAAGACGATCAACACCAACAAGCATCAAACACTCCACATAACAAACGCCTACTCCGCATTTCTCCCCCAAGCTAATCACAAGAATACCATCACATCAAGATGGGGGAGAAACGGAGTAAACCCTGAGAAGAAGGGCCCGAGGCATGCCCTTTACCCTTTGCATCATGAATCCTCCAATATTCATCCCGCTCAAGACGATGAGCACGAGCCGCATCGTCGGTGAACGGGGTGAAATTGTAGGTGGGGTCCACATCGGGACCCGAAGCGTCGGTATAGGGCGGCCAACCATATTCGGGCCGAAGGGGGTAGTTGCCATGGGGTGGCTCTCCTCGGGGACCATCCCAACCACCCGTATATCTCCTAGGTCACCCGGTGAAATCCTCGGGCCAACTATTGGGCCGATCAACCGGTGGGGGTGTGGGATACATAGGTTCACCACTGTAGTCACTCCCGCCCATCATAGTATAATCGTAAGGCCGAAAAGAGGGGGGACTGACACCGGGTTGGGAAGGTCCCGTCCAATACGGGTAAGTGGGTGTACGCTCCTCGTTCCAACTCGGGATGGGCCCTTGTTGGGGAGGATGGTAGGGATAGTTGACATAAGGGCAAAGTCCCCTTTGTCAACATGGTAGTTGTACACCCGCCTACCGTAGTAGGACGAGTCAAAATCGGGAAAAGAACCTCCCGTGCGACTCCCTTGAGGAGCAAGAGAAGCCAAGGTACGAGCTTGGTCCTCTTGCCCTTGCAAGATAGTCGCAAGGGTGGATTGCAAACCCGTCAAGTCAAAAGGAGAGGAGAGAGGTATATTACCCGCATTCGGGGGAGGTGGACTAGGAGACCGAGGAGGAGCTCGAGTAGAGGTACCGGTAGGCGCGGCAGTGGCGGTGGCGGCGGCGGACTTGACAAACTTATGATGCCGCAGAAGCAAGAAACGGACATTAGGGGACCACGAAGTGATGGGCGGGTGCGGAAGAAAGCACCAATCGGCCTTCCTCACAAGCCAAATCCATTGTGCCTCATTGGTGGTGTAGTGGAGCCAAGTGGCATGGTACATCGCCCGGATGTTTAAGAACTCACCACCGGCCATGGGAGGTAAATTCGTCATCTCCTTGGCATGAGGGTTGTTCGGTAGAAGCCGAACAAGAAGAGTAAGCATGCCGCCAAGGAGGATGTCGGATTTATTCAAGTGGCTATCCCGAACCTCGATGATCCGGGAAATGAGAAATTGCCCGAAATCAAGTACCCCTTGCTCCTCTTGTGTGGCCAACCAAAAACCACCAAGTTTCGTGCCCGACAAGGCACCGGTAGCACCCTTAGAGAAAAGGGCATAGATGAGGAGGCGGCTCATGATGCGGATGGAGGGATGATGGAATGAAGAAGATTTGGCCGAGGCGGAGAAGAAATCCCCGTCGTCTCCAGTGAGCTCCCTCCACCAACTATTTTCATCATAGTTGTTAGCACATTCGGACCTTGGGTTCATGACGAAACCGTGCTCCGAGTCGATGGAAAAGAGGGCATTGATTTGATTGTGATTCAACTTGTATTGGCGACCGAAGACTTGGAAGCTCAATTCTACCACATTATCACCAACCTCATCTTCTACAAAGTTCTTCCGAGCCGAGGAGAGGAACTCCAATGTCAACCTTTTGTTGGTTGGGGCACTCATCTTTGCGAACTCTTCCCACCCTAAGCCCTTGATCAACTTGTCAACCTCGGCCTCGACCCCCAAGCTACGAACGCTCTCCCGATGGAAGAACTTGGTGGGCTTAATGGTCCTCTTGGAAAGGAGCTCAAAGAAATCCCAAGATCGTTGCTCGGTGAACTCAATTCCGTAGGTTTCCATGCCCGGCGGGGTTGGTGCTTTCCTTTTTGATGTAGAGGTGGTCGCGGTCGCGGTCACGGTGGGGTTCTTCTTTGAGCGCTTTGGTGCCATTGAGATGAGTTGAAGCTAAGCAAAAATCTATAAAACAAAGAGAAACAAACCAAGACACACAAAGAAGAGTAAACTAAGTTAGTTCACAATCTAGGACAAACAAACAACTACAAGAGCGAAGGGTAAACTATCTCCATTAATTCTTCAACAAGCTCCAAACAGTACACCGACCTCTCAAAAAGTATGAACTAACCACATTACTCCACACTAACAACCACAATCAATCAACCAACACTTCCACAAACAAGTATAATCAAAGTAGCCCAAAATCTCACAAAAAGTCTAGAGCTTAAATGGAACAAGGAATCAAACATGCATAGCTCATCTAGACAATTAAAGATTAATCACAATACAAACATGCATCAACAAACACCCAAAAATCAAAAATTTCAGAAAAATCAAAAACAATATGAACATGGTGAAAATGGAATGAAATATAAGAATTAAGGGAAAGAAATCATCACCACAAGCAAAGGAAGTTGTCTAAGATCGATCCCAAGTAGCCTCTAGAGTTCCAATTTACCACACACACAATTATGACCAATTTCACAAAAACCCTAGAAATTGGTTTTGCAAAAATCTGAAATTTTGGGGATTTTGGGGGTTGGGATGAATGCGATTGAGTGTATTTGATGAATGGGAAGTGAAATTTGTAAAGGGAAGTGAATGAAATTGATGAGGAGTAGTAGTAGTAGTAAGTGAGAGAAGAGAGCAATGGAGAGGAGAGTATGAGAGGATAGTCGAACAAATGAAGAAAAATAGGAGGGGGAGTCGCGATTTTCGAATTAAAGAGTTCAGAGGCAGCCCCGCCTGTCTGTGCGATCCAACAGAAAAATTCGTTCCGTCGCACAGACCTGTGCGATAGAATTTTTAAAACTTTGCGATCGTTTTCCAAAAACCAGTTTTGTGCGATCGAACGAGGAATCCTGTTCGGTCGCACAAAACATGATTTTGCAAATGTTTCAATGGCTTCCCCTTTAAATCGAGAATTAAGCTAATTAATGGAAAATAATGCATAAAATCAAATAAAAACTAAAACTAGGAGTTAGACAACCGAGTTGCCTCCCGGGTAGCGCTCGTTTAACGTCATTAGCTTGACGAATCCCCCCAAAGCTCATGGGGGGGACAAGAGAGGAAATGATTACACGGGTTGCCTCCTGGTAGCGCTCGTTTAACGTCATTAGCTTGACGGACCCCCAAAAGTCAAGGGGGGTCAAACACAACAAACCTCGGGTCAACACTAGTCAACAAACCTTTCTTGGCCTCCTTGGGCACAAACAACTTACCCAAACCACAACTTATTGAGTGGGGACCAAACCAAGTCTTCCTAGGCATAGGATTGCCTTGCTTAGACTTCTTGCTCATACACCTCTTACCATTACATACCGGAGTGAGTGCCCCCACATCATCAAGATCCATCCCGAATGTGTCGGGAATGGTGATGACGTCATCATAAGAACCGCCTAGCACAAAGGAGCTCTCGTGCATATCCTTCTTCACCTTCCTATCAAACTCAAAATCACACTTAAGAACACAAGGATTGTTAGAAGCAATAGCACAAGAATGATTGTGCTCAACACAAGCAAGAGTGTCAACTTTCATACAACTTTTCATCTTAGAGCAACAATGTTCATCAATTGCAAGCTTGAAACTAGCCTTGGCGTCTCCCTCTTTCAAGGTGATTAGTCCCCCTTGCACATCGATAAGAGCACCCGATAATGGGGGTATGGGAATCCTCATCAATGTCCAAGACGACGAAGTCCACAAGGAAAGCAAGCTTGCCAACAACTAGGGGAACATCCTCAACCTTGCCAATAGGGTACTTGACCGAACGGTCGGCAAGTTGCAAGGTGATGTTGGTTGGGACAAGATCACCAATTTCAAGCTTGGCGAACACTGAATAAGGCATTATACTAACACTAGCACCCAAATCACACAAGGCATTGCTTATTTCAAGCTCCTTAATAGCACAAGGGATAGAAAAACTACCCAGGTCTTTGAGTTTAGGTGGCGTTTGGTTAAGAATAATAGCACTATAATTTTCGGTGAGATTCACCGTCTCCTTTACGTCAAAATCTCGCTTCCCACTCAAGATTTTCTTAAGAAATCTTGTGTAGGTTGGCATTTGTTTCAACGCAACCGTAAAGGGGATAGTGATATACATTTGTCGAAGAATCTCAAGAAATTTTGAGAATTGCACATCTAACTTGTGCCTATTAAATCTGGATAGGGGGGAGGAGGAGTTGGGAGAGGAGGAAGAGGAGTCTCCTTCGACTTATCACCATCACTCATATCGTCGACATGAGACTTCTCTTCCGCAACATCATGGTCCGAGGACTCATTTCCCATAGAACTCTCACCCCTGAAGCAAGGAGCTTCAACATGCGTAGCACTATCATCTAAAGTCTTCCCACTCCTTGTCACAATTGCATACATTTGCTTAGGAGGTTGATCTTGGGGTGGGAGACTTGTGTGCACTTGTTGCTCTTTGATAGTGCTAGCAAGTTGTGCTAGTTGGGTCTCAATCATATTCAAGTGAGTGTTGGATTGCTTGAATCCATCCTCAAACTCGACATTCTTCTTGGCTTGCGCCCCCACAAACAACTCCATGAGAGCCTCAAGATTACACTTGAGAGGCGGGAGTGGTGGAGGTGCATTGCCATAACCACTAAGGTTTGGTTGATATTGGTTGCCAAAGGTCCTCGGTCCATTGAATCCGGGAGGTGGGATTTGAGATGCACTATAAGGACCTTCCGAGTTCAAAGGATAACCCCCACTTGAGGCACCCCTAAATTGCCCATAAGAGTAGTTATAACCCCCGCCACCTTGATGGTTGGGATTGTAACTACCTTGGTTGTATTGGCCTTGATTGCCAAAACCTTGAGGTTGACCATAGGGCGCTTGGCTTTGATAGCCTTGTGCTCTATAGTTACCTTGATTTTGGCTATCATACCCACTTCCTTGGCCATAGCCTTGGTGGGAACCATACATAGGGGGCCCTCTAGGTTGCCTAGCAAAATTTTGATTGCTAGGGTTATCGTTCCTAGACCTCTCATTTAAGGCATGAGCATATTCCACATCAAAGTCACCTTAATACGAAGGGCCATAATCCACAAAAGACACATTATGAACTAAGGGGCATGCATTGGGGAAGTGACCATAGTCTTGGCAATTATCGCAAAATGAAGTGCCCGGAGGCATTGTGACATAGGAACTAACCTTGCTCTTCCCCTTAGTGAGAAGAGTGGCCGAAGGAGGTAGAATTGTAGATGGTGATGGCGGTTGGCTTGATGCTCTTCCGGCAAATGGTGAAGGTGGTTGCCTTGGCGTGCTTTCAAGTTTCTCCAACCGCGAGCTAAGCTTCTCAATGATCCGAGCTTGCTCCATAGCATAGACCGATCCTTTCCCATCATCACTCCTTCCCTTGCCTTCATAATCCCTTGCACCAACATGCCAAGCTTGATAATTTTGGACCACGTCCTCAATTATCTCTTCAATTTGATCTTGTGTCTTGTTCATGATGGGACCTCCCGCGCCCGCATCTAGACTTGTCTTTGAACTTGGACTCAACCCCAAGTAGAAGGTTTGAAGCAACAACCATTTAGGGATCCCATGGTGAGGGCATTCCCTTTGGTACTTCTTAAAACTATCCCAAGCTTCGAAGAGTGACTCGTCTCGCCTTTGCTCAAAGGATTGGATTTTGTGGCGATATTCCGCCGTCTTCCCATGCGAGTAAAACTTGGCCAAGAACGCACTAGTCACCTCGTTCCAAGTGAGAAGTAAGTTGGGCTTGACCTCCTTGTCAAGCCAATCACTTGCTCGCCCAAGTAGTGAGAAACAAAACAATATTAACCTCACGTAATCCGATGTGACACCATTGTGCTTGATTGTGTCACAATAGTGCTCGAATTGTTTGAGATGTTCGTGAGGTGACTCATTGCTCTTCACGCAAAAGGGGTGGCTTTGGACCAAATTGATCAAGGCGGGCTTGATCTCAAAGTTATTGGCACTTGTTGTGGGGGCTTGAATACCGCATGTAGCTTCGAATGCCCCCGGTATTCCAAAGTTCTTAACCGGGAGCGCCATATTCTCAAAAACTTGATCACTCTCTTGTTGTTCCTCACCAACACTCAACGATTCGAATCTGTTATGGCTTGATGAGCTAGACCGTACACGCCTTAGTCTCCTAAGTGTCCTCTCCAATTCGAGGTCAAGAGGATGGAGGGTCCTTTGACGAGCACGCCCCCTAACAAGCATACAAACTCAAGAAAACCGTGAGCAATGCCAAGGAAAAGAAAGCTAAGCAAAATTGCAATGTTTTTGTATTTTCTAATGATGAACTAGTCTCAACATAAACTCAAAAACAACAACCGTTCCCCGGCATCAGCGCCATTTTTTGATAAGGCGTTTTTCGTTCGTTGAAAGATCAACGCCACAATCAAACAAAACTTATAGAACCGCTAGACTAACAAACTATATGAACTATAGTGGTAAGTATAGGGATCGTCACAAAGAAACGATGGTTCTCGAGTTTAAATGTCAAGCTAGTTCGAACAAGAAGTTTGATTTGAATTATCACTATGAAGCTAAACTAACAATTAAAATAGATTGAATCAAGGAAAGGAAACGTTAGGGAGTTGGGGATAGTCTAGGGAAATCGGGGGAAATGAACTACCATCTAGTAATCATGAATGATGCAATGACATAGCACATAGGGGAATGAAACCAAATGACATGCTCGCCACCTCTCGGATGGAGCACGCGAAGCAACCTAGCCTATAGAAGAGCATTCTCCTAGTCCTAAGCTAGATAAGCTTGCATATAATAGGAACAATCATTCACTTGCATGAATTAGGCTCACAATGTCTTGCCAAACCTAAATCATACATTCCAATCTAATTCAATCAACTAGCATTTGCAACTACTACTCAATTGATCATGGAAAATCTTATCACTAAATCAATTTAATCACATCAATCATTCATCAATCAAATCATCAAGTTCCCCTAATTAAGCCACTAGATTCTCCCCTTTCCCTAACCTAATTCTACTCACTAATTATACTAGAAATCAAGAAATCCATTAATTCTAGACTAGCAAGCATGAAATTGAAAGATTAGAAAGAGAGAATCAAAGACTAGAACAATCAACAAGAGAATTAAGGATCAAAGTAACTAAAGTAAAATCAAGAAGAATTCATGAATTGAAGGAATTAAAAAACAATCAACAACGATAACAAAAGCAAGAATTAAGAAATTGAATTGAATTGCACAAAATTAGAAGAAGAGTTCAGAGAATTACAAATTGATGCTTCAATGGAGGAGAGTTTCTCTCTCTAGAAATGCTGAAAAACTAACTTTGAGAATCTAAAATTGTCAACTAAAATTCTACACTTAACAAAATAAACGAAAAATCTATTTATAAGTTTCCCCTAATAGAAGCCGAAATTCGAAAAAGAGCAGCCCGCGCAGCCATTCGGTCGCACAGACCCTTTGTGCGACCGAACGTAAAAGACCCATTTGAGCAAACACTGAGACCTGTGCGAGTGAAGGCCGCGAAGAACACTTCCTTCGTCATGTGCGGTCGAACGAGGAACCCTATTCGGTCAAATGGGGTTTCTTCTCCTCTGCAGTATGATTCGCTCAAACAGAAGGGCTTGTGTGGGCGCACAACTCTTGTGCGGTCGAGTAGAAAACCTGTGCAGTCGCATTCTAAATTTGAGACATTCTGCCTCCAAAAATCCATTATGTGCGACCGAACAACAGAGCACGTTCGATCGCACAATCCTTGTGCTGTCGAACGTAAAGACCGTGCGGTCGCTTTCCAACACTACAAAAAAAATCTCGTATAGCAACGGATATATAGCGACGGATTTATATCCGTTTCTAATTTAGAGACGGAATATTCAACATCCGTCTCAAAATTTATTTAGAGACGGATATTGGATATCCGTTGATACTTTTATCGAGGGATTTATAAATCCGTCTCTAATTTAGGGACGGATTTCAAAATCCGTCACTAAGTTAGGGACGGATTCTAAATCCGTCCCTAAGTTAGGGACGGATTTTGAAATCCGTCTCTAACTTAGGGACGGATTCCAAAATCCGTCTCTAAGTTAGGGACGGAATTCAAAATCCGTCTCTCAGTTAGGGACGGATTTCAAAATCCGTCTCTAAGTTAGGGACGGAATTCAAAATTCGTCCCTAATGTGTTTTAGCAATTTCAAAACGTAAAGTCCACTAGCAATTTCTCATAGGCCCTTCGTAGAAAGTTAGATCTAAATTAGAGACGAAATTTCAAAATTCGTCCCTAATGTGGTTTAGCAATTTCTCTAAATTAGAGACGGAATTTAAAATCCGTCCCTAATTAAGAGATGGAATGTTCAATCCGTCCCTAGTTTAGAGACGGATTTTCTAGCTCCGTTTCTAATATTTCTTTTAATTATTATCAATTTCACACTTAGAAGTATACAAGTTGTATTTGGTGTGGTTGGTTAGAGTTTCTCCTTGTGACTTTGAGGTCACAAGTTCGATTCCCCTTATCCCTTCCCCTTGCAAAGCTGGAGCGGGTTGACCTAAGCGAGAGATTCCGAACCGGTAATGGGACCGAGTTGAACCGAACATCTAACAATAGGTAGCAATTTTTTTTACTTGCTAATTTTAGGGACGGAATTTTGAATCCCGTCCCTAAATTTTGGAACGGATTCAAACATCCGTCTCTAAACTTAGGGACGGATTTAAAAATCCGTTTCTAAAATTTAGGGACGGATTAACAAATCCGTCTCTAAATATTAGATACGGATTTTATGGAATCGGTCCCTAAATTGAATTAGCGACAAGGTTTTTGATAACGGATGTAATCCGTCTCTAAATCCGTCCCTAAGCACACATAGCGACGGATTTAACCAATTTAGAGACGGATTTGGTCCGTCGCTATATGAGCTTTTTTTTGTAGTGCAAATTTGAGACGTTCTCCCTCCAAAAATCCATTTTGTGCGACCGAACAACAGAGCATGTTCGATCGCACAGAACTGGATATTCCTTGATGCCCATTTGCACTCCTCTGTTCGGGCGCACAAATCATCACTCGATCGCACAAGCCCTGTTTTGGCTTGATTCTACTTGTTTTCTATCACTTTTCATCATAATCACCTATAAAGCACAAGATGGAACGAAACTTATAAAATTCACACAAAAAGCTATAAAATCTATAAAAAAAAAGCATAAAAACTAACATAAAATCCTAAGCTAAGAGCGACATAAATGTCGCTCATCATGATTACCCGAGCGTTGCCGTTATAGCCTCCTTTTACGGTGCGACGGTTGACAACGTCAAAGTAACCAATTCTCAAACAAGTAATCTCAAATCACTCAGGTATTGAGGACTAGTGTCTAATAATTTTAATGAAATTTACTTATGACAGATTTTCATTTCTTACAGTAAAGTTTCATAGGTCTGTCCGATACTAGTCTTCCCAAAGTAAGTATCTATGCAAATGATTGCGACATTTCCATGTCCACATAGTTCAAGAAACAGAATTACTAGTCATCTTGCATTCTAGTCGTCTAGCGTTTTCTATGCGTCCATCTTTATAGAAAACTCCGACCAGGGACCATTTTCCACTTTTGACATTCAAGTTCACTTGATAGACATTTCTTAGTCACAGGACTGGTCCTGACAGTCTATCTTGAATATATTGTCAAATTGAAGGGACTCATCATTTAATAAACCACAAATTAAATGGAAAAATGAATTCTATTAATTATATAAATGGTTAACTAATAACGTTTTACAAAGTATTAAACTCTAAAACTTTAAAACATTAAATAAGGACATCAAAGCCATTGTCCAACATGCTTGATTCCCATAGCTGCAGTGTGCGAGTTGTGCTTCGCTTGCGGCAGAGGTTTAGTTAATGGCTCTGAGATGTTGTCGTCAGTTCCAATCTTTCTTATCTCGACTTCTTTTCTTTCAACGAACTCTCGTAGAAGGTGAAATCTAAGAAGTACATGCTTGACTCTCTGGTGGTGTCTAGGCTCCTTTGCCTGTGCAATGGCTCCGTTATTATCACAATATAGAGCTATTGGTCCTTTAATGGAGGGGACTACACCAAGTTCACCTATAACCTCCTTAGCCAAATAGCTTCCTTTGCTGCTTCATGTGCAGCAATGTACTCCGCTTCAGTTGTAGAATCCGCAATGGTGCTTTGCTTAGCACTTTTCCAGCTTACTGCTCCTCCGTTGAGGCAGAAGACAAACCCAGACTGTGATCTGAAATCATCCTTGTCGGTTTGGAAACTTGCGTCCGTATAGCCTTTAACAATTAATTCATCATCTCCAACATAGACCAGGAAATCATCTTTGTGCCTTTTCAGGTACTTCAGAATATTCTTGGCAGCAGTCCAATGTGCCTCTCCTGGGTCTGACTGGTATCTGCTCGTAACACTTGAGTGCGTACGCAACATCCGGTCGTGTACATATCATAGCATACATTATTGAGCCAATCAATGATGCATATGGAATCCCAATCATTCGTCTAAGTTCATCCATGTTTTTGGGCACTGAGTCTTGCTTAGAGTCATTCCATGAGACATGGGTAGGTAGCCTCGCTTGTAGTCTTTCATATTGAACCTTTCAAGCACCTTATTGATATAAGTGCTTTGAATAATTCCAATCATCCTTTTAGTTCTATCTCTGTAAATCTTGATGCCCAGTATGTATTGTGCTTCTCCTAGATCCTTCATCGAAAAACATTTCCAAAGCCAAATCTTGACAGAGTTCAACATAGGAATGTCATTTCCGATAAGTAATATGTTGTCGACATATAATACTAGCAAACAAATTTTGCTCCCACTGACCTTCTTGTATACACAAGATTCGTCTGTAGCGTGCCCTCCCTAGCTGCTCCCAAACCGAACAAGAACAAGTTTAGGACTCCAAGTGTAGTCCCTCCGTAGATAGTCCACAGCACGTTCGGTTCCGCCTTAGATTCAATTAACTAGAATTTAGCCTAAGGTTTTATGTTATTCGATTATAATTTGTGGCAAATTATTAACTTTAGTTTTTAGCTTATAACTATATGAATACTTTTTGATGTGTTATAAATTGTGATTGCCATCACCTATTTATAGGACAGGATCATCGGAACTAGAAACCTACTAGGATTTAATTAACCTAATCTTATTAGAATTAGATACTAATTAAATCTATTAAGTTAGTGTTTAATTCAACAACTAACTCTAGTAGTTTTAGGAAAATAATCTTTAATCGAACTAATCCTAAACGCTTAAGGATTCGAAGCATGCACGAACTCAACGCACACACACGCACAGCCCACGAAGGGTGACGGGCGCGCGCGCGGAGCTCGGCCCAGCAGCGCTGCAGCCCACGCTTGGGCGTGCCAGCCTGCTGGCCTCGCTGGGCCTGGCCTTGCGTGTTGCTTGGCTGGGCCTTGCGGTGCTTGGCGGCCTGCTTGCTTGTCTTGCTGCCCGCGGACTTTGCTAGGCGCAGGCCTGGCTTCGTGTTGGTCCTTGCGTCTAGCCAACTCGTCCGATGTTTATTTCGTACGACGCGCTTCCGATTAATTTTCCGATTCCGAAATTCATTTCCGATTTGAACAATATTTAATATTTCCGATTCCGAAATTAATTTCCGTTTCGAACAAATATTTAATATTTCCGATTCCGGAATTATTTTCCGATTCCGATAATATTTCCGATTCCGACAATATTTCCGTTTCCGGCAATATTTCCATTTCCGATACGTACCATGTTTCCGTTTCCGGCAACATCTACGACTTGGATAATATTTGTATTTCCGATACGATCCATATTTCCGTTTCCGGCAATATCATCGTTTCAAGAGTATTCATAATTTGCCTTTTGACGATTTCAGCTCCCACTGGAACCGAGATCCGTCGATTCCGAATATCCATAAATGGAGTATTTAATTCACTTAAATACTTGATCCGTTCACGTACTATTTATGTGACCCTACGGGTTCAGTCAAGAGTAAGCTGTGGATTAATATTATTAATTCCACTTGAACTGAAGCGGCCTCTAGCTAGGCATACAGTTCACTTAATCTTACTGAATTATTAACTTGTATAATTAATTAATACTAAACTGCATTTATTAGACTTAGCATTGAATGCATACTTGGACCAAGGGAATTATTTCCTTCAGTTAGTGAATGGCCTACACCTAAGAGTGTCTCGGATATTCGAAGCTTTCTTGGTTTAAATTAGCTGGGTATTATAGGTGTTTGGTGCACGATATTTCTAGGATAGCCAAACCAATGAATACTTTGATGAAGATAGAAGCTAGGTTTGAGTGGAATGATAAGTGTGAAGAAGCATTCCAATCCCTGAAGATGCGATTGACAACCGCGCCAGAGCTAACTCTGCCAGACGAAAGTGGTACATATGATGTGTATAGTGATGCATCTAAGAATGGTCTACGGTGTGTTTTGATGCAGAACGGGAAGGTGATTGCGTATGCATCAAGAAAGTTGAAACCATATGAATCCAATTACCCTACCCACGACTTAGAACTAGTAGCCATAGTGTTTGCATTGAAGACATGGAGACAATATTTGTATGGTGTGAAATGTAAGATATTCACGGATCACAAGAGTTTGAAGTACATTTTCATACAGAAGGATCAGAATATGAGCCAAAGAAGGTGGTTGGAATTTATTAAGGATTATGATTTGGACATCCAATATCACGAAGGAAAAGCAAATGTAGTTGCAGATGGCTTGAGTAGGAAATCAAGCCATAGTCTGAATGTGTTAGTAGTTGCTAACGAATTGTGCAAGGTTATGCAAAGATTGAATTTGGAAATCGTGAGTGGTGAATGTCTGGAAGGAATGATGAATGCATTAACTATCCAACCGTCAGTGTTTGATGAAATCAAAGACAATCAGGCTGGAGATGTTAAGTTAGAGCGAATCAAGGAGAAGATTTAGCAAGGAAAAGAAACGGATTTCAAGATCCATGAGGATGGAAGTTTGAGGTACAAAGGAAGGTGGTGTGTGCCTCAACATTTTGGTGAATTGAAGGAAAGTTTGATGAAAGAAGGTCATAATCCACATATTCCGTTCCCCCAGGTGGTGACAAGTTGTATAAGGATCTGAAGAAGGTATATTGGTGGCCAAGAATGAAGAATGAAGTAGCTGAATTTTTAGCAAGATGCTTGACCTGTGAGAAAGTCAAGATAGAACATAGGAGACCTCAAGGAAAGGTCCAGCCATTAGAAATTCCAAGCTGGAAGTGGAACTGTATTTCAATGGACTTCGTCACATGTTTACCCAAGTCAAGGACCGGAAATGATGTCATTTGGGTAGTGGTAGATAGATTGACTAAGTCAGCAGTATTTATACCAATGAAGGAAACTTGGAAGATGGAACCAACTTGCCAAATCTTAAATTAAGTATGTTGTGATATTACATGAAGTTCCTAAGGATATCATATCAGATAGGGATTCAAGTTTCTTTCGAACTTCTGGAAAAGTGTGCAGAAGAACTTTGGTACAACATTGAAAATGAGTACGGCATTTCATCCAGCCATGGATGGAAAAACGGAAAGGACTATTCAGACACTTGAGGATATGCTTAGAGCTTTTGTCATAGATTTCCAAGGAGGATGGGAAGATAGTCTAGATCTTATTGAATTCTTATACAATAATAGCTATCATGCCAGTATAGGAATTTCACCATTTGAGGCCTTATATGGACGAAAATATAGAAGTCCCTTATGTTTGAGTGACATTAGTGAGACCGTTGTGTTAGGACCTCAGTTGATAGAGGATACAATGAACCAAGTTAGAACCATTCAATCCAAGATTCAAGCTGCGCAAGATCGCCAAAAGTTATGGAGACTTGAAGCGTAGGGATGAGAGTTCCAAATAGGTGACAAATTGTTGCTCAAACTATCACCAATGAAAGGTGTAATGAGATTCGGGAAGAAAGGAAAGCTTAGCCCAAAGTACATAGGCCCATATGAAATCCTGGAACGGATAGGAAAGGTAGCATATAGACTAGCCTTTTCCATGGACTTGCATAGAGTGCACAATGTGTTCCACATATCTCAATTAAGGGAGTATGTCCCAGATAATTCGCATGTGTTACAACCGGATACCATAGAATTGGACCAAAGTTTAACCTTTGAGGAAAGACCAGTTAAAATCCTTGATAGTAAAGTCCGTAGTACGCGGACTAAGGATGTTAAGATTGTCAAAGTGTTATGGTCTAACCAAGAATCTGAAGAATTAGAGATTGTAATAAAAGAAGCATTTTCTTCTTTCTCTCTCTAGCCATGGCATAGAGCACGATAAGGTCTTTTCTCAATTGTGCACCCACCATTGTAATGACGAGGAAGAAGAAGAAAAAGAAGCATAAAGTTTGTGAGGTTAATGAGGAGGCCTCTGCCATCCTTCGGACTGTGTTATCACGACCGAAAAACCAGCATCAGTTGAGAAATGTGACACCCATTAATGTCGATGAAGTGCGAGTGAAGCCGGTGGTTATTTCTCCATTTTCGTCGCATCCAAGTAATGGACCACCTTCCCCTAACACCTAGAAAGCTATTGAGGCCTACCAAGCTGTGATTAACTATTCACCCCCTCCATCCATGGAAACCCCGATATCTCCTCTTAAGGTTCCTGGAATTTCGGAGGAGCTGCAAGGTGGTAGAGTTCTGGGTGGGTCTGCGCTGGAAAAGGTGCGAGAAATGGTGAGAAGTCTAAATGTTGTGCTGGGTTTGAGAAATGGTACGGAAACCCTTTTCGGAAAAGGGGGTGTGGGCAACCTGGAAACAGAGCATGTGCGAGTCACCGGGGAGGATGAAGGAGAGAGGTTGCGACCACAGCTGGAACAAAATAGCATCAATGGGGCTCCGAAATCTTCTTGGGTGAACTTGTTTAAGCCTACAAATGTGTCTGCTAAAGGTACTCCTCTTTCTTTCATTGCTCCTACTGTATCTGATGGTTCCCCTGTAGTAGTTCTTGAATAATTTGATTTAGATGAAATGGTTGTTAAATGGGAGGCTGCTATCATTATGTATGTTGTTGGGGAGAGGCCTTCTATTGTGGTTGTTATTAGGTTTATTGAGAGAGAATGGAATGTGGGTTCTAAACCACAGGTTTTGCTTCATGAGGATGGCTATTTTGTCATTCGATTTGCTTTAAAAAAGGAGAAGGAAGCAATCCTTATGGTTGGCCCTCATTCTTTTTTTGGTAAACCTGTGATAGTTAAATCTTGGTCAGCTGATTTCAATTTCCAACAACAAGTCCATAGAGTTGTTCCGATTTGGGTTAGATTACCTAACCTGCCTTTGAATTGTTGGGGAGTTGGTTCACTAAGAAGAATTGATAGTCTCATTGGAGTGCCTCTCTTTTTTGATGAGTGTACAACCCACCAACAAATGATTTCTTTTGTTCGAATTCTCATTGAAGTAGATATTACTAAAGATTTGCCTGGGAGTGTAGTGCTGCAGGATCCATCTGGAAATACCTTTAAACAGCAGGTGGAATATGATTGGTTGCCCCCTTACTGTTCCACTGGTAAGATAGTAGGCCATGTTTGTGGTCATGGGAAGCAAAATACTAGTAGGTTAATGCTTGCTACTCAGGTTCAGAAGAAAGTGAGCAAGGTGTGGGTGCCAAAGAATATTGTGATACCTGATGTACCTAAACCTACTAGTGTTGCTGGTGATGAGACTGTCACTACTGTAGATGAAACCAGTGATGAGATGGATACTTCTATGGATATTGTCATCACACCAACAGTTCTTGTTCATGATGATGGATGGAGGGTGGTTTCAAGAAGGAGAAGAGATACTAGGAGTCTTGTGCTCAATATGGGTCTGACTCAAGTTGGATTCTCTGTTGAGGAGGGTGGTGTTGTTGTTGGGTCACCTCACATTCCACCATGAATATTTGCACTTGGAAAGTGAGGGGTATGAATGACCCCATCAAGTTAGGAGAAATAAAGAAGTTCTTAGCTCAGAATAAAGTCATTATAATAGCCTTAATAGAGACTAAAATAAAAGAGGGGAATTATAGTAGGATTGTGAAGAAGCTAGGTCTTGTTTGGCAATGGGAGTTTAACTATTATCACTCACCTAGAGGGAGAATCTGGTTGGGTTGGAAACATGCTGTTGTGACTGTGCAGATTCTATAGAAATCTGATCAGTTGTTGCACACTTTTATAACAGGAAAAAATGGTCAGTTTAGCACTTTTTCACTCTTGTGTATGGCCTCCATACTGTGGACACAAGGAAACCTTTATAGTCTGATTTGATCAACCTTAGTTCTGTGATTACTGGCCCATAGCTTGTCATGGGAGATTTCAACTCCATACTTTATTATGATGACAGGAGGAATGGTAGTATTGTTACTAATTTTGAAACAAGAGATTTTGAAGCTTGCATTGATAGTGCTGCATTGTCTAAACTGAAGAGTTGTGGCCATTTCTACTCATGGAGTAACAAGGGACAAGGGGATTTGAGAATTAGCTCTAGAATTGGTAGAGCATTTGGTAATGCAGGTTGGCAGTTAGGGTTTACTGATGCAGTGGTGAACTATCTGAATCTAGGATTCTCTGATCACTCTCCTTTATTAATGACCTGCAATGTCAATCTGATTAATGGTGGAGGCCATTTAAGTTCTTCAATTATATGGAAGACCACCCCAATATCCTGTAGGTTGTTCAAACATGGTGGGAAGCTGACATTCATGGTAGTGCAATGTTTAAGGTGTTGCACAAACTTAAAACAGTGAAGAAGGGTCTTAAGGCTCTACAACATCAGTAGTTTGCTAAACTTGAAGAAGGAATTGAGAGCATCAGGGAGGAGTTGGGTACAATTCAGTCTCAATTGGCTGTCAATTACACTGATGTGGATCTGCAAGGTGCTGAAAAGGATTATACAAATAAACTGAAGAAATTCTTACATGTTCAAGAGTTTGCACATAGGAAGAAGTCAAGAATTAAGTGGTTGCAAGCTGGTGACTCAAACTCTAAATTCTTTTTCGGTGCAATGAAGGAGAGGCAAGCTAGAAATAGTATTGATGTTCTGTATGACAACACAGGGAAGAAGCTAACCGCTATGCAAGAGATTAAGGGGGAGATTAGTGAATTCTACAAGAGCTTGATTGGTACTGTTGCTCCAACCTTAATTAGGATAGATGTTAACATAGTAAGGTAAGGTAAGCAATTATCTTCTAGTGCTGCTGAGTTGTTAGTTCAGCCTGTTACAATGAATGAAATAGACGATGCCTTACAAGATATTGATCCTAATAAAGCTCGAGGGTTGGATGGGTTTAATAGCCTATTCTTCTTTAAAGCTTGAGGAGTTGTAAAGGAAGATGTATACAAGGCTGTGCAGGAGTTCTTTGTCACAGGAGTAATGTTAAAGCAAGTCAATAATACTTATGTTACCCTTATACCTAAAGTTCGGAATGCTTCAAGTGCTAAAGACTTTAGACCCATTGCTTGTTGTTTAGTTGTCTATAAACTTATTTCCAAGATTCTGATTTCCAGGATGCAAGGAGTGATTGGAGATGTGATCAACACCTCACATGCTGGTTTTATTCCTGGCAGGGCTATTTCTGATAACAGCTTGTTCCCTTGTGAGTTAGTGAAGTGTTATTCTAGAAAATATGTTTGTCCCAAGTGCATGATAAAGCTGGATTTGAAGAAAGCTTATGACTCTTTAGAATAGCCTTTCCTGCAGTGTATGCTCTATGAGTTGGGTTTTCCAACTAAATTTGTTGGGTGGGTCATACAATGTTTGAGCACAGTGTCTTATTTGAAGGAAATATGTCCTTCACCCAAGGTGCATTAAGTCTAATACCAAGGTTCAGATTAATTGCGAACAATTAATTCAGTGAGATCAAGTGATCGGAACAGCTAGCTGGAGCAATGCTTCCGATCAGTGAGTTCTAATGAATATTAAACTCACAGCTTACTCTTGACTGAACCTACAAGGTCACACCAATGACACGTAACAGATCATCGGATTAAATGAATCGGAAATTCATTTAATAGCTTTTCGGGAACTAGTTGGAAAACGTATTATACGATACGACCTTGCATCAGAATCGTATATCGTATCGCGAATATTCGTAAGCTAGGAAAAACGAATAAATCGTATCGTACGACGGTGATTCGTCGTATACAAAACGATAAATAATATATCGGAAATATATTTAATCGCGGATACGAAGAGCGGCCCACGAGCCGAGCGCACGAAGCACTCAAGGCCCATGGGCGCGCCGGGCAAGCAAGCAGGCCACGACACAACAGCAGCAGCGCTGGCCCATGGCCGAGCAACTGCGTGTGTGTGCGCGCGGGCCAAGGCCACGACACAGCAGCAGCAGCGCGGCCCACGGCCCAGCTCGTTGTGCGTGCTGGTGTGGTCTTGCGCGGGCTTGCTGGCCGGCCTTGACTTATGGCTTGGTCGGTTAGTAAGGTTATGTTAATAACCTTCTAACCCCTTTTCTAACACAATCCAATTCAGTCACACACAACCCTAGGAGAAAACAGAGAACCCTAATTCTCTATGAGCCTCCAAAGTGTGTTCATCTTAAAAAGCAAATCTCTTGATCGATTGTCTAAGCTACGATAATCAAGACGGATCTGATCGTGTCGGTGAACCAAGTAGAGGAACGACAAGTGAAGTAGAGGAACCAAGTAGAGGAACGACAACCCTAGGAGAAAACAGAGAACCCTAATTCTCTTCGTGTTCGTTGACAATTTGTCGAAAACACGCTTCTAACGTAAGTCTGCTTAATCTGTGCTTTATACATGCTTCCTGGCTTTGGGGATTGTTTCCGCACATGTTATTATGTTTAACTGTATTCCCCTACAGTGGTATCATGAGCCTTATGTATTCAAAGAATGTTTTAGCATGATTTATTTGTTTTTACATCTGTCGGAAATTTTGAATTTTTTGTTGAATTTTCGGATTTTTTAAGAATTATTGGATAAATTGCGTATATTCTGTTCCGAAATCATAAATATTCGTTTATTCGAGTTTTAAAACCCTAATCTGATTGAAAAGGATTTTCTAAGATCAACTCATGAGAACGGAATTGCAAAAACAGGCCTCGAAGTGTCGTTTTTTGGGCGTTTTGGTTAATTATTTAATAAAAAATAAAAGTGTCGGACAATAATTCAATTAAAAGGTCAACCTAAACTACTCGGAATTGCTTGAAATTTTGACACAATGTTGCTGGGTATATTCTTGATCTATTGTAAAAATTTCAGATATTTCCGTATAAACCCTAATTTTTCCTTTCCCCAATTCGTAAAATTTGAAACCCTAATTGAATTTTAATTAATTTTGGTTTAATAATTCGGTTAATTGGGAAAGGGGATATAATTTCATGGGTCGGTGGCTAATTTTAAAAATTATTGGATTAAAATTTTGAATGGTTACGTTAATTTTAATCGCACTTAAACCTAATTATTAAAAATCTGAAATTTAAATGTTAATGAACGATTTAAATTTTTGGATTTTATTAGTTAAAAGTTCAAATTTTTAATATTGATTCGTTCGTTCTTAAAAATTTGAATAATGTTAGCCTTTGATTTAATGTTTTACGAAATTGGATTGTCGTTGAAGTTTATTAAATCGTTAAAAATCGTTGTTTTTCGAAAATAAAAATCGTAACTTTTTGAAAATTAATATTAATGCAAGTTCGTGAAATTAAATTTAATTTTAATTAAGTTGGTCCGTAGGCACGAACACGATGTGTGGTGGACGTATGGCTCGCAAGGCCATGCAGGCTGCTGTACGAGAGCCGAGCCGCAGCGACACGGGCAGCAGCAAGCGTGCTGCGTGCCTCGTGCGCGCTGGGCGAGGAAAGGGCAAGAGATGCTTGCGGGTGCTGCGACGAAGCAAGGCACAAGGCCATGCGACGTCCAGCGCAGCGATGGCACAACGACGCAGCGTAAGGGCAGTGACGAGCTGTGGGCACGCGCGCGATCAGGCTGCGGGGTGTGCGAGCTTGCTCGTGCGCCTCGTAGGCCACACGCAAGGGCTATGGGCTGGGCGCAAGCCTAGCCCAACTATGCACTTGGACGTTTTTCATTGAAAATTGTTTATTTCGTTGTGCTTCGCATATTTGCATTAATTTGGGCTAACGGGATATTTAATTTAATATTTTATTTGCTTGGGCCGGGCCGCGAGTTTTAATTTAATATTTCATAATTAATTATCCGGAATAATTATTGGTTTGAGTGGGAGCCACTAAATGAAATTAAAATCAAATAATTAATTTTTTAATCATTTTCGTAGGTCGCATTATTTTAATTAAATTCGATTTTAATTAGAATAAAGTCTAAGGATTAATAATTTAGAAATTGATTAATCTTTTAGGACGTGTTTATGTGAACGTGAATTTTAATTAATTCACGTAAATACTTGCATATTTATATGGGCCATTCGTTTTAGCACAAGAATGGGTGAATGCATAGAATATATATTTTATGCAATGCAGGTACTCCAAGTGACTAGTATGGCCATTTAGGATAGTTAAATACGGTCTGCGTACCGTTCTATCTTTGAATCTAAAGTTTTAATATGGTCTGCGTACCATGGAAATTTTTGATGTAATTTTATTATTTTCAAGTATTTCTAAGTTTTGAACTTTAAGTTAGCATTTGAACGAAGATTCAAGACGATGACAAGCTAACAAGGAGGTGATGAAGATTGGATGCTTGAAGACAAGATGTTTTGGGCCATACTAGATCACCATTTATTTATGCAATTTAATATATATATATATATATATATATATATATATATATATATATATATATATATATATATATATATATATATTATGCGTGAATGTATGAATGTATGTATGCTTTGCATGAATAGGTTGTTTCATATGACTCGATTAGATTAAGTTCACTAAATAATCGAACCAACATAAAAACAACTAGGTCCAAAGTAATATTGAGTTTAAAAATTTCCTTCCAAATCAAGCACTTACAAAAATCTAAGGATCTAAGGTAGTAGGTTTACGCCAAAGCGAGGTGCTATTTTAGTTGACTTAGGTAGTAAGGCATCCCAAAGGAGCACGTTGATTGTGGTTTCAACTCAAACAACAATGGCATTATGTTGTGGCAATGGGATAAATTATGGTATTAATTTATTAACCAAGAGTAATTTGGAGATTACTAGCAATAGGTTTTGCTTACCTAAAATCTTAAACTACTTAAGAGATGCCAAAGCTGCTTAAGGATTTAGGACTTTTGGGGTCCTGGAATCGTTTCATTCATTTTGGACCATGTTTTTGCTTTTGCATGAATGAAATGTTTTAATAGCTTTAATGATTGCATGTTTTCTTTTATTTCAAAGTTATTGAAGTTTATGAATGGTTATTTATTGCAAATTCTTTTCGATTGTAGTAATCAAAATGGTAGCAAACATAACAACAATCATATCAGCTGAAATTCTGGATGTCGAGTTAGACTTGACTAATTTTCTTGAATGGAAAGGGAAACTTGTCGAAGTTTTGAAAGTTAATGGCATACACTATGTCATTGAACAACCTTTTCCTAGCTATGATGCGCGAGGCATGACTCCTGAAAAGTACAGAAGTTGAGCACTTCGCAAGTACCTTATCACGGAGTTCATCCTTAAGTCTATTCCTGAGAGTTGGAGAGGGAGGTTCATTACTTTTGAGCCTCATGCTCTCCTTAGGAGCCTCGAGGATAGATGTTGTGCGGGTTTTCAACCCACGTGCCAAACTGGTGGCAAAAGGGTTGATGAATTGGCTAATTCAATGAGCAATCTCAAACTCGTTACCCCACACAAGTCGTGCCTAGAAATCGAACTTCTAGAAGCATAAAAGCGCATTTACTCTGTCAAGATGGACAAAAACACACCGATTCGGTCTCATGTGAATATGATGTCTGGATTATTTTTCACAATCGAGAGACTTGGTGGTTCCGTCAAAGAGTCGATAGCTATTGCACTAGTGCTGAATTCTCTTCATAAGGATTATGAGGGTTTTAAGATGCACTATCTCTTTAATCAGAAAGAGAGCACATTCTGTGAACTTGTGGAATTACTCGTGAAATTCGAGAAAATCCTTAAGTTCAATCAAGACCCTTTGAATGTGAAGTGCACTAAGTTCAAGAAAGTAGGCAAGGGGAAGAAAAGCAAGGCTTCATCTACGTCCACTCCCGGAGGGCATCTGGCGCCTTCCAAGAGCAAGATGAAAAAGAATGCTTCTCCTTTCACATCGCAATGCTTCAATTGTAATGAAATTGGTCATTACAAGCGAGATTGCCGCACTAGTGGAAAAAATACCTGTTGAGGGGGGCATTTTGGGTTTATTGAGGCGAACAAGGCCCGCTGCGACAGACGTAGCTTCAACAGCTCAGTGATCTGTTGAGGCGGGCTTTGTTCGCCTCAACAGGTGATCTGTTGTGGGGGGCTTTCAAAAGCCCGCCTCAACAACCTCTACAGAAACGCGAAAAATAAGGACCTGTTGAGGGGGGCATTTAAGAAGCCCGCCTCAACAGCCTCCTCTGTTGAGGCTCACTTCTTAAATGCCCCCCTCAACAGGTCCTTATTTTTGCGCCAAAAATTCATATGTTGTTGAGGCGTACATTAAAAGCCCCCTTCAACAACATTAATTTTTTTTTTTCCAAATTCTTTTAAAATATAAAATAGGCGGCAATAACCACAACTAGATATATACTCCATTGAGTATTGAAACCTGTACCCAATCAACACCAAAATAGCAAAGGTATGAATCTGCTTATCTTTGATAAATAAATCATTACATTAACTTCATTTATATTAACCCAACAGAACAAAGCGTATATATAGTACGTATGTTTACAATTTTTAAACACCTAGCTAGTCTAACAAATTACAACTAATATTAACAACTAAAGACAAAAGGCTAGAGAGCTAATCTAACAAATGTCTCTAATCCAGCCACTTAGGTCCCTTTAGATCATGCATTACGTACAAACCTTAAGTAAGGTCGTGTTGACTTTCTTCCAATCGACTCGATCCCTAGCCTGCAAGTTGCATGGAAGGAAAATATATATGAGTACCAAAGTTTACACTCACGATATTGTCTTTACATTCCATTGAAGCATAAAATTAAAAGATATAGTTGCAGACTATAGAGATAATTAAGTACGTTGTTGACCTATAACGACCCAATGAGCCTTAAATGTGCATACGTAGATTAGAATGAGTTTTAGAAAGTTAAAGCTATGTATATTAGTCATGTAATAAGAATCAAATGAGTCCTTAGGTTCTTTAGTTCAAAGTTGGGAGCGGAAATGTCATTTTAGCTCTAAACATGACCTATAACGACCTAATGAGCCTTAAATGTGCATAAATACATTCGAATGAGTTTTAGAAAGTTAAAACTATGTATATTAGTCATGTAATAAGAATCAAATGAGTCCTTAGGTTCTTTAGTTCAAAGTTGGGAGCGGAAATGTCATTTTAGCTCTAAACATGACCTATAACGACCTAATGAGCCTTAAATGTGCATAAATAGATTCGAATGAGTTTTAGAAAGTTAAAAATATGTATATTAGTCATGTAATAAGAATCAAATGAGTCCTTAGGTTCTTTAGTTCAAAGTTGGGAGCGGAAATGTCATTTTAGCTCTAAACATGACCTATAACGACCTAATGAGCCTTAAATGTGCATAAATAGATTCGAATGAGTTTTAGAAAGTTAAAACTATGCATATTAGACATGTAATAAGAATCAAATGAGTCCTTAGGTTTTTTAGTTCAAAGTTGGGAGCGGAAATGTCATTTTAGCTCTAAACATGACCTATAACGACCTAATGAGCCTTAAATGTGCATAAATAGATTCGAATGAGTTTTAGAAAGTTAAAACTATGTATATAAGTCATGTAATAAGAATCAAATGAGTCCTTAGGTTCTTTAGTTCAAAGTTGGGAGCGGAAATGTCATTTTAGCTCTAAACATGACCTATAACGACCTAATGAGCCTTAAATGTGCATAAATAGATTCGAATGAGTTTTAGAAAGTTAAAACTATGTATATTAGTCATGTAATAAGAATCAAATGAGTCCTTAGGTTCTTTAGTTCAAAGTTGGGAGCGGAAATGTCATTTTAGCTCTAAACATGACCTATAACGACCTAATGAGCCTTAAATGTGCATAAATAGATTCGAATGAGTTTTAGAAAGTTTTAACTATGCATATTAATCATGTAATAAGAATCAAATGAGTCCTTAGGTTCTTTAGTTCAAAGTTGGGAGCGGAAATGTCATTTTAGCTCTAAACATGACCTATAACGACCTAATGAGCCTTAAATGTGCATAAATAGATTCGAATGAGTTTTAGAAAGTTTTAACTATGCATATTAGACATGTAATAAGAATCAAATGAGTCCTTAGGTTTTTTAGTTCAAAGTTGGGAGCGGAAATGTCATTTTAGCTCTAAACATGACCTATAACGACCTAATGAGCCTTAAATGTGCATAAATAGATTCGAATGAGTTTTAGAAAGTTAAAACTATGTATATTAGTCATGTAATAAGAATCAAATGAGTCCTTAGGTTTTTTAGTTCAAAGTTGGGAGCGGAAATGTCATTTTAGCTCTAAACATGACCTATAACGACCTAATGAGCCTTAAATGTGCATAAATAGATTCGAATGAGTTTTAGAAAGTTAAAACTATGTATATTAGTCATGTAATAAGAATCAAATGAGTCCTTAGGTTCTTTAGTTCAAAGTTGGGAGCGGAAATGTCATTTTAGCTCTAAACATGACCTATAACGACCTAATGAGCCTTAAATGTGCATAAATAGATTCGAATGAGTTTTAGAAAGTTTTAACTATGCATATTAGACATGTAATAAGAATCAAATGAGTCCTTAGGTTTTTTAGTTCAAAGTTGGGAGCGGAAATGTCATTTTAGCTCTAAACATGACCTATAACGACCTAATGAGCCTTAAATGTGCATAAATAGATTCGAATGAGTTTTAGAAAGTTAAAACTATGTATATAAGTCATGTAATAAGAATCAAATGAGTCCTTAGGTTCTTTAGTTCAAAGTTGGGAGCGGAAATGTCATTTTAGCTCTAAACATGACCTATAACGACCTAATGAGCCTTAAATGTGCATAAATAGATTCGAATGAGTTTTAGAAAGTTTTAACTATGCATATTAGACATGTAATAAGAATCAAATGAGTCCTTAGGTTTTTTAGTTCAAAGTTGGGAGCGGAAATGTCATTTTAGCTCTAAACATGACCTATAACGACCTAATGAGCCTTAAATGTGCATAAATAGATTCGAATGAGTTTTAGAAAGTTTTAACTATGCATATTAATCATGTAATAAGAATCAAATGAGTCCTTAGGTTCTTTAGTTCAAAGTTGGGAGCGGAAATGTCATTTTAGCTCTAAACATGACCTATAACGACCTAATGAGCCTTAAATGTGCATAAATAGATTCGAATGAGTTTTAGAAAGTTTTAACTATGAATATTAGACATGTAATAAGAATCAAATGAGTCCTTAGGTTCTTTAGTTCAAAGTTGGGAGCGGAAATGTCATTTTAGCTCTAAACATGACCTATAACGACCTAATGAGCCTTAAATGTGCATAAATAGATTCGAATGAGTTTTAGAAAGTTTTAACTATGCATATTAGACATGTAATAAGAATCAAATGAGTCCTTAGGTTTTTTAGTTCAAAGTTGGGAGCGGAAATGTCATTTTAGCTCTAAACATGACCTATAACGACCTAATGAGCCTTAAATGTGCATAAATAGATTCGAATGAGTTTTAGAAAGTTAAAACTATGTATATTAGTCATGTAATAAGAATCAAATGAGTCCTTAGGTTCTTTAGTTCAAAGTTGGGAGCGGAAATGTCATTTTAGCTCTAAACATGACCTATAACGACCTAATGAGCCTTAAATGTGCATAAATAGATTCGAATGAGTTTTAGAAAGTTAAAACTATGTATATTAGTCATGTAATAAGAATCAAATGAGTCCTTAGGTTCTTTAGTTCAAAGTTGGGAGCGGAAATGAGTCCTTAGGTTCTTTAGTTCAAAGTTTAGTTCAAAGTGAAATTCTAAAGACCACCAGATCAGAATTCACATGCAACAGCAGCAAGACCAGCAGATTAGTATTCAAAGCAATAAATTAGCAAATCCAGCAGACTTGTAATTATGGAAAAATTAAAGAACTTTACCAAATCCATGAAGATATAAACGCTTCCATCTTTGTGTCTAAACAACCTAAGTAAATAAATACTCGGTTGTAAAAAACTTAGCCCATTGCTCACGAACCACATCTATTTCCTCATCGGTATAAGGCGCATTTCTTGGAGTGTAAGCCTGAAATAAGTAACATGATAAGTAATGCTACTTGTAAATTAAGAATTCTACTACGTAAAAGTACTAGTATTAGTAGTTCAACTAACATATGGTAAAAGAACGAACATTGTCTAACCGCTCATCAGTGTTATGGTGTAACGTGACTATTTCATGCATGAACTTCATAACGTAATAGCCACACTCGCGGGCGCCGACTTGTTGAGCACACTGATTTGGAGATAAATCATAAATTATATATCCAAGTAGTTACCCAAAAAAAAAAGTAAAGCTAATTAGTAAGCATGATATACCTTTACATGGAAGCCTTTCAACCCCTGCATAGTCGCTCTATTCGGACAAATCCCATCATTAAACTTGTACACTTGGTATGCCCTGGAAGTTGAGTAAAACTTCATGAATCTGATTCGGCACGAAAAGAAATAACTTAAAAAGAATTGAAAGTAACTTACAAACACAAGATTCCCCATGCACTATTTTCTCGGTTGGAACCTATCGCAGAGTCGAAAATATACGCACAACCTCTACGTAGGTCTAACACGTACAAAATCCAATGATTTCTGCATTATATATAAATGTTATTGCAACCTTATGCATGAAAATAACAATAACATAGCTATTTACCAAATATCGATCAATCTCTAACACTTACTCTTGATGGTATGGGATCAAAAACCACTTGGTAATGTTAGGATCACCCTTCTTCTCCTTTTCAATTTCAGCATTGAAAACTACTTTCAAATACATTGATGCAGCCTGAGGGTTGGCCTTGATTCTAGAGCTTGACATTGCCTCGGGACAAACAAACCCAATCTGAGAGTTGTCAAATGCAAAGGTGTGTTCGTGGAATAAACACCTACAAAGTAAATGTATAATGCAAAAATTTCAAAAACTATTATAGTTGACAAAACCAAAAACAAAAATATCGATGGAAAAGTTTACATCATATAGACTTGGATCACTGAAATGTTGAGGCACGCCCCTCTAAGGAACTCTTCAACGTCAACCTCATTTATATAAGTTTGTCGATCTTCGTCATAATGCCAAACCGAAGCGGGCAATGGGATTGAAGTATTTTTATATACATCACCGGGCGCCGTATTGATGATAAACTTCAAATAATTGCATGATGGGCCAAGACCTTGAATTGTGTCGTCTGCCAAATTTTGCTTCTTACTTTTGGCGGCTGATTCTTCAGTTTTACGATCACAACTACCTACCATCTCTTTGGCCATCTTAGAGTTCTTCGACTTCGATTTCGACTCCAACTTATTTGAGCATGAATTTTCCTGTAACAATAATGTTAAGCTAGCATGAAAAGTTCAGTTTTGATTTCAGTGTTGAAGCACAGGGGAGTGGGAAGCATATGGTTTACCTTGGCCGTTAACTTCAGTGTTGTCTTCTCTTTGGACCCTAAATCAAGTGTTGCCTTCTCTTTGACAATTAATTCTGTTGTCTTATCTTTGACAACTAATTCTGTTGTCTTCTCTTTGACAATTAATTCGTTTTTCTTCTCTTTGGAGCTACCAACCACCTCTTCAAAAATCTGACTCCTGGACTTCTTTGTTGGGCGTGGAGTAGAGTACTCCTAAACAGAGGTAGAAACCAAAGGAGTTCAAGGCTCTGAATCTAATTCTAAACAGATGCATAACGCAATGAATGACAATTAATAATAAAAAAGTTATACCTCGTCTTCTTCGAAAATCACCAAGTGAATTGGCCATTGCACAAAACTAGCAAGAGCCCTGCCTAAGTTATTGAATCCATCTCCAGTAGGTACCGGAAGAGTGTCATCATCATGTCCGTCGTAAATACAATCAACTTGGACCTTATAATGACTAGGCTTCATCGATCTAAAGTGTTGGTGCAACGAACCATCCAATGGGTACGCCATACCATCTGCCACTATCACTTTGTTACCCAAAACTTTATCCTCAAGGGCAAGACGACATGGAGTTATGGCCTTCACAAATAAATTTACAAAATTTCAGAAATCACTACAAAGTACAATATTAAAAACCTAGCTAGGGGTGTTTTGAGTGTATGCACTATAGAGAATATATTCCTTCAGCTCGCGTGGTTGCTGCGATGAACTCGGACAACAGGTTACGAGTGCACGGTTAACATCAAACTCATCACTTACAAGAGCAGAATCAAGTGCGGGGGTAGAGAGGGTGTGTAGTTGACCGGTTGCTTTCAATGTGGCTAGTTGGTTTTGGAGGGCCTCCGCCACCTTTCTCTCTAATTGATCTTCAAACTCCCTTCTCACCGAAGCTCTGATTGATTCGATAGCCTCCGGTGATGGTTCAATATGGCCACATCTACTACTTCGGTCTATTGGACCGAAAGCAACTTTGTAACCGACATTAACTCCACCTGTTGCCTTGACACGCCCACGGTGATCCTTTTTTCCCATAGCCTTGGTGAGGGCATCTTCTCCCTGGGTGAATGAAATATTTCCTTTTCCCTCTTCTTCTATGTACTCCAACTATAAGAATTAGGAAAGTAAAAATTAGATGGTATACATGATGGAAAGGAGAAGCAATCTTAGCAATAGAACTAGGAATTAGGAAAGAAAAGGATATAGAACGTAAAATTTCATATGCACTTACAGCCATCTTAGCAATATTTACGGCTTCTTTATCATTCGGGTCAACTTCCCACTTTCCCTCTTTGTTTTTAACTTGATGAGCCAAGATCCACTCTACTGATCTAAACTTCTTAAATCTATCTGGCGCTGTGGTGAGTGATGAGGTCACTGAGGAGGAGCCACTTGAGAGGGTTAAAGCTGCCTCTGGCGGTAGTCGCCCATCATTTATCCACTCTGGTCTCTTTCTAACATAACCCTTTTGGCCTGTGCGATGTGGGTGCTTGTTTTGTAATGCACTTTTACTTGCTTTTTCTCTACGAACCTGTCAAAAAACACATAAAGAACATGTCGAACATTTAAAGATGGCAACAACAAACTAATCATATAATTATATAAAAAAATATCTAGCAAAGTAAATTCATTATTACCAACATCTCCGGCTTGTTTCGTTCTATCACAAATGTTTTCCAATCATCCTCTGTGATTTGATGGTAGATGTCCCAAGGCATGTCATTTGTCTGATGTTTCGGCATTTTTTCTTTCTTAGTTATCCAACGCCGCGTTAACCTGGACTTGAAAGCTCCAAAGCGTTTCGCCACACACATATGAAAATATTTTTCTCTCCTTTTAGCCGGATCATCAATAATGTGGAACAGAAGCTGTTAATTTTATGGATAAGAGATTGTTAGAAACGTATGCTACACAAATAGATAATCTAGGAGAATACAAATCAAGTTTTTATTCAATGTTTACCTTGGTCTCCTCCCAAAACCCCTTCTTTGTGTGTTCATCTAACGTTGAATATTCTTTCACATTAATGTTAATTCTAGCAGCACAAGACCCAACTTGCTTCCCGTATTCTCCTGACCATTCTCCATCAGGGATTCCATATTGATTATACTGAAGATGCATAGGCTTTTTGGCTTGAACTCCTTTTGACGGACCACGGGATTTGGTCTTTTTACTAGTGTTGGTACCTTGTGATTCCCCCGTAGGATGACTAGCTCCATCAATTCCCTGTATTTCATTATCACGATGATCATCCATGGTAGCTACGGTCCTGCAACAAAGAAAAGAGAGCAATACTTAGTAAAGGGAGCAATACTTAGAAAAGAGAGCAAAATGCTACAATTGGCCATTTACAAAGCTATACCTAAAATAATGGCCTTATGGTATTACACCTAACATGCAAAACAATCCCAAATCAAACCTCACCTAAAAAAACAACCCAAAAAAAAATCATAACTCACCAGTTCTACGCACTGATCTGCACAGCTCAGATCAGAACTGTGCAGATCAATGCACAGAACTGATCAGAACTGACCAGTTCTGTGCACTGATCTGCACAGTTCTGATCTGAGCTGTGCAGATCAGTGCACAGAACTGATCAGAACTGACCAGTTTTGTGCACTGATCTGCACAGTTCTGATCTGAGCTGTGCAGATCAATGCACAGAACTGATCAGAACTGACCAGTTCTGTGCACTGATCTGCACAGTTCTGATCTGAGCTGTGCAGATCAGTGCACAGAACTGATCAGAACTGACCAGTTCTGTGCACTGATCTGCACAGTTCTGATCTGAGCTGTGCAGATCAGTGCACAGAACTGATCAGAACTGACCAGTTTTGTGCACTGATCTGCACAGTTCTGATCTGAGCTGTGCAGATCAGTGCACATAACTGCACAGTTCTGTGCACTGATCTGCACAGTTCTGATCGGAGTTGTGCAGATCAGTGCACATAACTGCACAGTTCTGATCAGTGCATATTCCTTGTGCTACTTGAAGTTCTCGTGGATTGATAAAATGCAATATATGTCAAGCTAGGTGGCGGCTCTCTTCTTGCTCGCAATATTGCAACCATCAAATGGTAAGAGTTGCATTTTGTTATACTGTGGGATATGTTACCAATCTTTATTAGTTATTCTCTCTCTGTATTCCCATATTAATCTGTTCCACAAGTTTCTTATCTATTAATTTGAGGAGTTTTTTTTTTCTTTTTTTCTTTTTGTGACACTGCTCTTGAAGAATTGGAGAAGCTTATAAATAGTTATTTAGTTGTGGTTAGCAAAATGAAGTCATGGGCAAGTAGACAACGGGTAGGTTGTGTATACATTATGTCTTGTTTTTTTATATTAAGGGCAAAATGCTACAATTGGCCATTTACAAAGCTATACCTAAAATAATGGTCTTATGGTATTACACCTAACATGCAAAACAATCCCAAATCAAACCTCACCTAAAAAAACAACCCAAAAAAAAAATCATAACTCACCAGTTCTACGCACTGATCTGCACAGCTCAGATCAGAACTGTGCAGATCAATGCACAGAACTGATCAGAACTGACCAGTTCTGTGCACTGATCTGCACAGTTCTGATCTGAGCTGTGCAGATCAATGCACAGAACTGATCAGAACTGACCAGTTTTGTGCACTGATCTGCACAGTTCTGATCTGAGCTGTGCAGATCAGTGCACAGAACTGATCAGAACTGACCAGTTCTGTGCACTGATCTGCACAGTTCTGATCTGAGCTGTGCAGATCAGTGCACAGAACTGATCAGAACTGACCAGTTCTGTGCACTGATCTGCACAGTTCTGATCTGAGCTGTGCAGATCAGTGCACATAACTGCACAGTTCTGATCAGTTTTGTCCACTGATCTGCACAGTTCTGATCTGGGCAGTGCAGATCAGTGCACAGAACAGAACTGATCAGTGCACTGAGAAGCTAAAACAGTACTTCACTGAGTTGATTAGTGCATCATCAACCACCAGAAAGCAAACATCAGAAACTAAGTTACCAATCACAAAGCCATGCAAACAAGAACAGGTAATTGATATTATTAGACAAAATGTACTGAAAACTAACCTAGGAAAATTCAACTGCAATTTCTGCAACCTGTGCTTGGAACCTGGCTCACATAAGAGGATACGACATTCACCAAGTTTACACCTGTGTGAAAAAACCAGATAAAGTTAGTCAAGTTATTAGAAGTATCAGACTCTCAGTAACTTAAATAGGAGGGATAAAGTAGGAGACTATCACTGCAATTCCTCTTCACAATACAAGTGGCAATTGATTGGGGTTGAATTTTTAGAAAAAAAATATGAATTAATATCCACAAGTATCCTTCACTATTCAAATTTAAGTAGTCAAGATAACAAAAATTCCAAGGCGCACAGGCTTTCAGATATGAATAGAAAGAACAAAGTCAAAAACTTCAACAATGCATCAGAAGTGAAGCCCGAACTTACACATGTATGTTTCAATTACGATTCGTAACCCATATTCCTTCCGTATGATCTATACGCATCTGATTAGTATTATTTGCATCCTCCTCTTCTGGCAATGGTTGAACAACCATTGGTAACGGAGGTGTGTCATCATACTCATCATACTCATCTTCATCTACAACATCATCAATACCCAAAATATGTCTTTTTCCTTGGGCAACAACACGCCATCTAGGATCAATATTGTCAACCACATAAAAAACTTGCTTAGCTAGTGATGCTAGAATGAATGGCTCGTCACTGTCACTTAGTCGATCAAAATTCACCAAGGTTAAACCCGGGAAAATTTCATCTCGCTTCACACCATTTTGGTTGTTAGCCCACTGACACCGAAAAACAGGGATCACAAAATAGGTATAATCAAGCTCCCATATTTCTTCGATAACACCATAATATGATTGTGTTGAATCAACCGGCCTTTTATCCTTAGCGCTTGCATAGACCCTAGATGATGCAACAACCTTTACTCCACTATTTTGCACTACACTCTTTTCATCTTGCCTTCTAGTGTAGAATGTGAACCCATTGATATCATATCCTTCAAAAGATCGAACACATAGTCGAGGACCTCGAGATAACCACTTGATCGTATCAGAAACATCATGGTCTTGTTTCTTTCCAACTTCCTTCTTAAACCATTCAATAAATGTGCGATTATGTTCCCGCATCAACGCTCTTTCCTTCAACTTAGGATTACAATGTTGCAATTCAAGCAGATGCTTTTCTAAATAAGGATGAACCTCTGTAAGATGCTGCAACACACAAAGATGTGCCTTATTCTTCCTCTCCGATGGAGGAGATATCACATTTTTACCAATTACTCCCTCCCCTGCGAGCCTACCAACATGTCGAGATTTTGGAAGTCCTATTGGTTCAAGGCTTGACAAAAACTCAGCTAGATATCCAGAAATCTCTTCTTTAAGGACTCCCCGAATGATACTACCCTCTGGATTAGCCGGATTCCTTGCTTTGTCCTTTAAAGTCTTAAAAAATCTCTCAAAAGGATACATCCATCTTAAGAACACCGGACCACATAACTTGACTTCGCGAACTAAATGGACAATCAAATGCACCATTATATCAAAGAAAGAAGGCGGAAAATACATTTCAAATCGACATAGAGTTTCAACAACATCATTGTGCAAAGCATCCAAAGTCTCCGGATCAATCACCTTAGCACATATGGAATTGAAAAACAAACAAAGTTTTGTTATAACATGTCTCACGTGTTTCGGCAATATCCCACGAAGTGCAATTGGCAAAAATACATTAATCAGTGCATGACAATCATGAGACTTCATACCAATCAACCTAAGGTCCGAGAGAGACACTAGGCGCTTAACATTCGACGAATATCCCGAGGGAACCTTAATGCCATGTAAGCACTCACAAAACTTCTTCTTCTCCTTTCTCGACATTGTGTAACACGCTGGAGGCAGAAAGGTCTTTGTACCATCCTTTTTTTTAACAGGCCACAAATCTGGTCGAATATTCTTCTTTTTCATATCTTTCCGCACATTCTCATTGTCCTTGGTCTTTCCTGGTATGTTTAGCAAAGTCCCGATGATAGCATCGCACACATTTTTCTCAATGTGCATTACATCGAGACAATGCCTAACCGACAAATCTTTCCAGTAGGGAAGATCCCATAATGGAGACACTTTCTTCCATAAAACACCCTTTTTAGACTTGGACTTGAAGCACTTACCGTATTTGGTTTCAACATTTTTGATACGTTCATAAACTTGTGATCCTGTCAAAGGTGTACGAGCTACTCCTTCCTCGGTGAACCCATTGAATTCCTTCTTCTTCTTACGATAAGGATGATATCGACTAAGGTGCTTCCTGAAATCTGGGTAGATATTTTTCTTGAAATGATCCAACCGTGTGGGCTTCATGTCCTCTTCACATATAGGGCATGCTTGTTCTCCTTTGGTTTTGTACCCAGACAAGTTTCCATAGGCCGGAAAATCATTTATGGTACAGAAAACCATTGCCCGCAATGTAAAGTTTGAGTTGGTGTGAGCATCGAACATTGGAACACCTTCATTCCACAACAATTTCAAATCATCTATGAGTGGAGCGAGATACACATCTATATCATGTCCTGGCTGCTTAGGCCCTGAGATGAGGAGTGACAACATGATATACTTGCGTTTCATACACACCCATGGAGGAAGATTGTAAATTGCAAGAAGAACCGGCCAAGTGCTATGCTGACTACTCAGAGAGCCGTATGGATTCATCCCATCTGTACATAGAGCAAGTCTCAGATTTCTAACCTCCTTGCCAAATTCAGGATACTTCTTATCAATAGTTCTCCATTGAGGAGAATCAGCCGGATGTCTAAGGAATTCATCTTTCTTCCTCCCTTCCGCATGCCACCTCAGATACTTAGCATTCTTCTTTACGGAGAACAAGCGCTCAAACCTAGGTATGATCGGAAGATACCACAATACCTTGGCGGGCGGTCCCCTCTTAGCTGAATTGGCCCCTTTACGCTTGTAACGCGACATAGAACACGTTGGACACTTATCCAAATTTTCATACTCTTTTCTGTAAAGAATACAATCATTTGGGCAAGCATCTATCTTGACGGCCTCTAAGCCTAAGGGATTCGTCAATTTGTTGGCATAATAGGCAGAGGTGGGAATGTCATTGCCATCGGGAAACCAAAGACCTAGTCGTTTCAATAATTTCGTGAAACTTTCTTCGGTCCAACCACTCTCCGCTTTCAAGTTGGAAAGTGATGCCACACATTCTAACAATTTGAATTTTGTACACCCAGGGTACAAAGGCGTCTCAGCAGCCTTTAATACCTGCTCGAGTATGTGAGGTCGTCCATTCAAGTGATCTTTCACCGCATCCATCATTTCATTTATTTCATTATCTTCTTGCTCATCATCATCCATCTCATTATTCTCAGAAATATCAGAATCACTCTCATCACTCTCATCACTCTCTGCCAGAACATCAAATTCATTCACACTAGAACTTGGACGATCAAGTATTTTCTCACCATGCCAAAACCAGACATGGTAATCTTGCTTAAACCCACGACGAAATAAATGATCCTCAATCTCATCAATATCACCTAACCGCCTTACATTGTTACAATCACGGCAAGGACAATAGATCTTTGCGGCTTTCGTATTCCGTTGGTGTGCTAAAGCACATCTAAGGAACTCCTCAACCCCACTCAAGTATTCCACCGTAGTATGGTCACCGTACATCCAACGACGACTCATTTCTAATAACACAAGGTTTTACACAGAATTAGATAAATCAAGCCACAAATTCTTAATTTTGACACAAGAACTATACATCAGAAAAATGGTAAGACCTCATCTCAATTTTAAAACCAAACAAAACAGGAATATGTCTCAACATTAACATTTATTAGCTTCACATAAGATTTCACAGGAATAAACTAAAATCGATTTAAGTATAAACTAGCTTGGCATAAGATCTTTGTTCTCTAATGATGCAATCTTATCCAAAGATAAAATATCAGTAAAAACCATCCTCCAGTACTCAATCAATAGATCCCAGCGATGCTCATGTTTAGGTTTTAAATTAGTTACGAAACCCGCATTCAGTGTAAATAAACCCATTTGCACATTAGGTTAGCGGAATTGGGAGACTACACTTTGAAACACTAACAGGGTAGCAGAAAAAAGGCAACGTATTCACTTGGATTGGGTTCTGTTCGGGTTAATTCGGTTTACTTCATATTCATTCAGCTAAAATCAGATCAATCTAGCGATATCCTCAAACTCTGACTACCTTCTTTCAAGTACAATACAGGTCCAACAAGAAATCTTGAAGTAAATAATCCAGTGAAGGCCAGGTTTATTACCACCAAGTCATATACAAGTAACCTCGTAGATGTCATTTTAGCATAATATCAAGGCAATCTGGCAGACAGTCAGTCAGCTCTAAGTATCAGAGAATAGTGATATTACAAACTAACCAAAGCAACTAGCAGACTGATCACTAAATAGATACAAATAGGTGCAAGTATTTGGGACGAAAACACTGTTTAAGGTGCGAGATTTTTTGTAATTGAGCTATTTTCTTTCCTTCTTTATAAATTGGAGCCAAAATAAACAAAAGAAAGGTGCTACCTCATAAACAAAAGAAAGTATCAGAGAACCTCATAACCTACCTCTACAACGGGTGCTATAGCATTTGAGCCACTATTTCCTCCCTTCCCAACATCAAGTTGAATTGAGATGTTGGCCTGAGACAAATCCACCCCAAATTCAGTCGCTCCTGGGTAATTAAGTCTCTTTAGTAGTCTGTCCAATGCCAAAAGCCAGACATTAAATCAAATGGCATTTCACCAAAAGCCATGTAATCCAAAACAGAAAACTAACCTAGCACGAGAAATTCAAACAAAAATGAAATTCAAGCAGGAATTCAAACAAAAAACAGATGGAGTTAGGTCGAGCAGGAATTCAAACAACAAACAGGGGCAATTAGGTCGATGAACAAGGGAAATCAAACAAAAATGAAATGAAGTGGAAATTGCACGAGAAAAAAGAGGATTATTACCCAAATAATTGCAAATAAAAACTAACCTAGCTTCACAAATCGATTGTGTGAAACAGATGGAGTCGCGCGAAGGTAGGAAAGACGACGGTGGGGAAACTCTCCTTCAGATGGTGGTGGTGGAGTCGCGCGGTGAGGAAGGTGGTGGTGGTGGTTATGGTGGTGGTGGAGTCGCGCGGTGAGGATAGGTATGCGTTGGAAGAGATGTGAAGTACGACGAGCTGTGAAGAGAAGCTTATCTGTTTGGCGGTGGTTGTAATTGATTTAAGTTTAATGTAGCCTATTGAGGCCGGCAATTAAAAGCCCCCTTCAACAGAAGGACCCTATTGAGGCGGGCAATTAAAAGCCCCCTTCAACAGCTTCTCTCTATTGAGGCGGGCAAGGAAAGCCCCCTTCAACAGCTTCTGTAGAAGCGAACACCAAAAAAGCCCGCCTCAATAGAATAGTAAAATATTTGACCCGCGTTGACTAAGTAGCTATTGAGGCGCGCTTATGTATGCCCCCCTCAACAAGGGGGCTACAACAGGGGTTTTTTCCACTAGTGGCCCCAAACTAAAGGAAGAGAAGAAGGACGAAAACGTTGCTTCTACTTCAGGTATATATGTTATACATTGTAATCTTGCTAATTCTACTTCTTGGGTATTAGATACTGGTTGTGGCTCACACTTATGTTCCAATTCGCAGGGACTAAGGAGAAGTAGAAAGCTTGATAAAGGCGAGATGGATCTACGCGTGGGAAATGGAGCACGGATTGCTGCATTAGCCGTAGGATCTCATTTTATTTCTTTGCCTAGTGGTTTTGTTCTGGAACTAGAAAACTGTTACTACGTTCCTAGTATCACCAGAAACATTATTTCCGTTTCAAGTTTGGATTCTGAAGGTTTTAGTTTTCAATTTAAAGACAATAGTTGTTCTTTTTCTTTGAATGGAATGTTTTATGGTTCAGCACAACAAGAAAACGGTCTTTATGTGCTAGATACGAGCAAACACATTTATAACATAAATACCAAAAAGGCTAAAACTGGTGATTCAGATCTCACATTTCTGTGGCATTGTCGATTAGGCCATATAAACACAAAGCGCATGGAATTACTTCAACGGAAAGGAATTCTAGAATCATTCGACTTAGAGAAGATTGATCAATGCGAATCTTGTTTACTTGGAAAAATGACAAAGCAACCTTTCTCAAAGGTGGGAGAAAGAGCAAGCGAACTACTAGGGCTAATACATACGGACGTATGTGGGCCTATGAGTACGAAAGCTAGAGGTGAGTTCAGCTATTTCATAACGTTTACGGATGACTTCAGTAGATATGGCTATATTTACTTAATGAAGCACAAGTCTGAATCGTTTGAGAAATTCCGATAATTTCAAAATGAAGTAGAGAATCAACATGGCAAGAAAATCAAAGCTCTAAGATCGGATCGAGGAGGTGAATATCTTAGCCACGAGTTTGATGACCATCTAAAAGAATGCGGTATTCTTTCTGAATTGACTGCTCCAGGGACACCTCAATGGAACGGAGTGTCGGAACGGAGAAACAGGACCTTACTCGATATGGTCAGGTCAATGATGGGTCAGGCCGAACTTCCTTTACAGTTCTGGGGACATGCGTTGCAAACTGCAGCACTCACACTGAATCGTGCTCCGTCAAAAGATGTTGAAAAGACTCCAAACGAATTATGGACTGGGAAACTTCCAAAGTTGTCTTTTCTGAAGATTTGGGGTTGCGAAGCATATGTCAAGCGATTAATTTCGGACAAGCTACAACCTAAATATGACAAATGTTTCTTAATTGGGTATCCAAAAGAAACAAAGGGGTATTATTTCTACAACAAGTCAAACAACAAGGTTTTCGTTGCTCGTGACGGTGTCTTTTTGGAAAGAAATCATATTTCCAAATTGACAAGTGGGAGAATAATAGACCTCGAAGAAATTCGAGACGAACAACAAACTCATAACTCTTTAGAAGCAGTTCAAATGGATGAACCTCCAAGGTCTTTAGAAGAGCCAGTGGGATTAGTTCCTCAAAACGTTGTTGCCCCTCGTAAGTCAAGTAGAACTATTTTTCAGCCGGACAGATGGACAGGCGTCCTCTTGACTGAAAACTTAGACGTTCTTATATTGGATAGTGATGAACCTATGACTTACAAGCAAGCTATGACGAGCCCAAGCTCCACCAAATGGTTAGAGGCCATGCAAGCTGAAATAGACTCCATGTCTGAAAATCAAGTCTGGGATTTGGTTGATTTGCCGGATGGGTTCACACCTATCTGATGCAAATGGGTCTTCAAGTTGAAGAAAGAAAAAGATGGAATTTTATACATATACAAGGAATGATTGGTAGCAAAAGGTTACAGGCAAGTTCACGGCGTTGACTACGATGAAACCTTTTCTCCAGTCGTGATGCTTAAGTCTATTCGGATAATCCTTGCGATTGTCGCTTTTCATGACTATGAAATATGGCAAATGGATGTCAAAACTGCCTTCTTGAATAATGTTCTTGAAGAGACTGTGTTTATGACACAGCCGGAGGGTTTTGTCAATCAAAAGAACCAAGGAAAGGTATGCAAGCTTAAGAAATCCATCTACGGACTAAAGAAGGCATCAAGGAGTTGGAATAAACGATTTGATGAAGAGTCAATAATTTTGGCTTCATCAAGAATCAGGACGAATCTTATGTATACAAGAAGGTCAGTCGGAGTAAAATTGCATTCCTAGTCTTGTATGTTGACGACATACTGCTTATTGGAAACGACATTCCTATGTTGGAGTCTGTAAAGACTTGGCTTGGGTTTTCCAACTAAATTTGTTGGGTGGGTCATACAATGTTTGAGCACAGTGTCTTATTTGAAGGAAATATGTCCTTCACCCAAGGTGCATTAAGTCTAATACCAAGGTTCAGATTAATTGCGAACAATTAATTCAGTTAGATCAAGTGATCGGAGCAGCTAGCTGGAGCAATGCTTCCGATCAGTGAGTTCTAATGAATATTAAACTCACAGCTTACTCTTGACTGAACCTACAAGGTCACACCAATGACACGTAACAGATCACCGGATTAAATGAATCGGAAATTCATTTAATAACTTTTCGGAAATTAGTTAGAAAACGTATTATACGATAAGACCTTGCATCGGAATCGTATATCGTATCGCGGATATTCGTAAGCTAGGCGAAACGAATAAATCGTATCGTACGACGGTGATTCTTCGTATACGAAACGATAAATAATATATCGGAAATATATTTAATCGCGGATACGAAGAGCGGCCCACGAGCCGAGTGCACGAAGCACTCAAGGCCCATGGGCGCGCCGGGCAAGCAAGAAGGCCACGACACAACAGCAGCAGCGCTGGCCCATGGCAGAGCAACTGCGTGTGTGTGCGCGGGGGCCAAGGCCACGACACAGCAGCAGCAGCGCGGCCCACGGCCCAGCTCGTTGTGCGTGCTGGTGTGGTCTTGCGCGGGCTTGCTGGCCGGCCTTGACTTATGGCTTGGTCGGTTAGTAAGGTTATGTTAATAACCTTCTAACCCCTTTTCTAACACAATCCAATTCAGTCACACACAACCCTAGGAGAAAACAGAGAACCCTAATTCTCTCTGTGCCTCCAAAGTGTGTTCATCCCAAAAAGCAAATCTCTTGATCGATTGCCTAAGCTACGATAATCAAGACGGATCATCGTGTCGGTGAACCAAGTAGAGGAACGACAAGTGGAGTTCTAAGTTCGTGTTTGTTGACAATTTGTGGAAAACACGCTTCTGACGTAAGTCTTCTTAATCTGTGCTTTATACATGCTTCCTGGCTTTGGGGATTGTTTCCGCACATGTTATTATGTTTAACTGTATTCTCCTACATTATTCCATTCTGATCAATGGCATTCCCACTACTCCTATCCCTGCAAAGAAGGGTTTAATACGAGACCCAATGTCTCCATATCTGTTTGTTGTAGGCATGTAGTACTAGTCTAGGTGTTTGGTTGTTCTCACTCACAACACAGATTTTAAATTTCATCCAAGGTGTAAGAGAGTTGATCTGACTCACATGATGTTTGCAGATGACCTGTTGTTGTTTTCCAGAGCTGATGAGCCTTCTGTGACAGCACTTTTTGCAGCTTTCACTAAATTCTCTAAAGCTTCAGGTTTAGAGGCCAACTTGCATAAAAGTGAAGTATATCTAGCTGGGGTACCTGATCACGTTGCAGAGCATATTGTGGGGTTGTTAGGGGTTCCTAAAGGCTCTTTCCCAATCAGAAATCTTGGTGTGTCCCTTACAATAAGGAAGCTAAACTACAATGAGTGTAAACCTCTCATTTAGAAGATTGTTACAAGAACTAAAAGTTGGTCTGCAAGGATGTTGTGATATGCTAGTAGAATTCAACTGATCAAATTAGTTCTGTTTGGTGTTCAGCTTTAGTGGTGCCAAATTTTTTTAATGCCTAAAAAGGTTAAGAAGGAGATTCAAAGATTGTGTAGATGTTTCTTGTGGACAGGCTCTGATGCAGGGTCTAGGAAAGCTCCAATAGCTTGGGAAACCCTTTGTTTACCTAAGACTTGCGGAGGTTGGAACTTAAAGGAGCTGACAACTTGGAATAAAGTTGTTGTTTTAAAACATTGTTGTGCCTTATCTATGAAGCAAGATAGGCTATGGGTGAAATGGATGCACACTTATTACATATAGTAGAGAGATTTCTGGTCAATGCAAGTTCCAAATGACCTGGCTTGGTCAATGAGGAAGATCTGGCAACATAGGGAAAATTTTATACAGTCTGGTGATGTGAATCGGTTTGTTGTTGCAGGAAAGTTCAAAATGTTAGGTTATGATACATATGACTAAACATAAATCATGCGGAAAAACCATAAAGCCAGGAAACATATTATTAACACATAATCATTTAGCATAATTCAGATGCATACACTTTGTAGCGTGCCCTCCCAAGCTGCGTCCGAACCGAACAAGAACAAGTCTTTAGGACTCCAAGTGTCGTCCCTCCGTAGATAGTCCACAACACGTTCGGATCCGCCTTAAGCTTGACCAACTAGAAACGCCCTTAAGGTTACTTAGGATTTTTGGCTATTTTGGGTTGCAAGTGTTTGGCTGATTTTTGCTTAAAATCTTACCTTTGAATACTTCAATATCTTCTTACAAATATGTGACCCTAGGCCCTTATTTATAGAGTTTATGGAAAGGAATTATAATCCTACTAGGATGTGGATTTATTAATTAGAATCCTATTAGAACTCTAAATAATAAATTTAATCTTTTAGGATTAGGATTTAATCAATGCACGAATTCCGATAGGATTAGGATTCGTTATGAACACGAGCGTGCACGACCACGAGCATCGCACAAACCCGCGCAGGCCTTACGGCCCACACGAGCAGGCGCTGCTCGCAGCCCACGAGCATCAGCCCGCGCGCGCCCCATGGCCTTGCTGGGCCTGGCCTTGCGCTGGGCCTGGCAAGGCTCTGGCAGCTTCGTGTTGGGCGCTTGGCTTGCTGGGCGCGGGCCTGGCTTCGTGCTGGGCCTTCGTCTAGCAAGCCTCGTCCAATGCTAATTCGTACGATGCGCTTCCGATTAAATTCCCGATTCCGGAATTCATTTCCGATACGAACAATATTTAATATTTCCGATTCCGGAATTTATTTCCGTTTCGAACAAATACTTAATATTTCCGTTTCCGGAATTATTTTCCGATTCCAATAATATTTCAGATTCTGACAATATTTCCGTTTCCGGCAATATTTCCGATTCCGGCAATATTTCCATTTCCGATAATATTTTCCGATACGTACCATGTTTCCGTTTCCGGCAACATCTACGACTTGGATAATATTTATATTTCCGATACGATCCATATTTCCGTTTCCGGCAATATCATCGTTTCCGGAGTATTCATTTCTTGCTTTGTGACGATCTCAGCTCCCACTGAAACCAAGATCCGTCAATTCCGAATATCCATAGATGGAGTATTTAATGCCATTAAATACTTGATCCGTTTACGTACTATTTGTGTGACCTTACGGATTCAGTCAAGAGTAAGCTGTGGATTAATATCATTAATTCCACTAGAACTGAAGCGGCCTCTAGCTAGGCATTCAGCTCACTTGATCTCACTGAATTATTAACTTTTTAATTAATACTGAACCGCATTTATTAGACTTAACATTATATGCATACTTGGACCAAGGGCATTATTTCCTTCAGTCTCCCACTTGTCCTTAGGGACAAGTGTGCATTTCCTAATTCCTTTGTCGCTCGATGTTTGCTCTTGAACATAAGGTAAGAGTTGTCATCCTTATTATGTCCAGAGGTGTTTCTCGGTTTCAGAGTTCAACTGATCAAATAAACAGATAATCATAACCTATGATTCATCCGAGAACGGCCATGCATTTTACACTTTCTAGCTCTCCGAGTGGCCTTGTACAACTTTTAGCATCTCATCCCGATTTATGGGAGGACAACCCCAATCTTGCGATCTTGAGATTAGACTTTGTTTGATAGGTGATTACCTGAGCTTGCCTTTATAGCCTCCTTTTACGGTGCGACGGTTGGTCAACGTCAAAGTAAGCAGTTCTCAAACAAGTAATCTCAAATCACTCAGGTATTGAGGATTTAGTGTCTAATAACTTTAATGAAATTTACTTATGACAGATTTTTATCTCTTACAGTAAAGTTTCATAGGTCTGTCCGATACTAGTCTTCCCAAAGTAAGTATCTATGCAAATGATTACGACATTGCCATGTCTACATAGTTCAAGAAACAGAACTACTAGTCATCTTGCATTCTAGTCGTCTAACATTTTCTATGCGTCCATCTTTATAGAAAACTCCGACCAGGGACCATTTTCAACTTTTGACATTCAAGTTCACTTGATAGACATTTCTTAGTCACAGGACTGGTCCTGACAGTCTATCTTGAATATATTGTCAAATTGAAGGGACTCATCATTTAATACTAAACCAAGATTAAATGGAATATGAAAATACATTTCATATATGATAAATGTTCAACCCCAATGTTTTACAACCATGGGCCTCAAACCCATCTTTAAAACAGTTCATTGAATTTCAAAGCTATGCTTGATTTCCAGTGCTACAATGTGAGTGTTGCTTCTCACTTGTTGCATAGGTTTAGTTATCATGCTTTGCCAATCTTAATATCCTTTTCATCGAATGTTCTTCGAGATAGATGATAAGATCTTTTTGAGTTTGTTTATTTTGTGATCTAGTCTTTCTTGCTACAATAGTGGTTCTACGCATTTTGCAATGAAGAACCATTAAGTCAGCAGACATGTGATCTACCCAAGTTCAGTGAAGAACTCTTTAACATAAACAACCCTGTTTTATTGCTTCTTAGGCAATAAATACTTTTACTTCAACTGTATAGGTTGCTAGTGATGCTTTGGTTGGATTTACTTATCCAAGCAGTTCACAGATATATGGAAGACTTTCCAGCTGTATCTTAGAACATAGAAATTAATATTTAATTTCCCACGCAACAACTCATGGTCTCCAATCCATGTTGCCATTTCAAAACACGATGCTCTTTAGCTCACCCTTGTCAATGGTTAACTCCAAGGGATCTTGCTTGATCCTTTGCCTAGTGTTTATGCGTGTAGCATCAATATTTAGCATATCTTTATTTCCTTGAATCAAGAACTATTCTTATGTACCTTTTCCAGTACCATAAGTTCTCCTTGATCTCAATCTAGTTGATCTTCACTTAGATCAATAGAGATTGGTATGTGTTCGTCATGCCTAAAGCCATACGATACATTTTGGCGATCCTTATATTATATCATACATGATAAATTCGGTTGCAAAATAATTCCCAATTGAATTCTATCCATGTAACTTTAGCTCATTCAATTTCAGCAGATACTGAATCCAGCTAAATTCTTTGACATATAATATAGGTGAAGAATCTCATTTAGATCCTTTGATGTTTAACTTAGTAAATGCTTATACATAGTTCAAACATTCTTTACTTAGATTTATTCACATGGGTCGAATATCTTCAATGGAGTCTTTCGTGTTTTGATTTAGTAAATGCCATTACTTAATCTAAAACAATATCATAAGATCTTTGTAAATAGATCTTAATACCCAGTATGCACTAAGTTTCGCCTTGGTCCATCATTGATGAATAATTTCAAACCTAAGTTATTAGCATTTGAATGTTATTTCACAATAGAGAGATATGTGTGTGATACACATAGGACCAATTAAGTTTTTATGTACTCCCACTAAACTTCTTATATATCTATAAGAGTCATGTACATTTTATGAACCTAAAATACTTATTAGCTTCACTAAAATACATTTCTAATTCCCAATTGCTTGCTTAATTCTGTACTTAGATTTTATAAGCTATCTTTTCTTTTCAAGCATTTATTTGGATCCACAAATCCTATGACATACCATGTACATAGTTTCTTCCAACATTTGACTGAGGAAGATGTTTTGTCATCCAATTGCCATATGTACCAATATGCAATCATTGCTTGAATTATAGACTTGAGCATTACGATTATGCATGAGGTTTCAACACAATCCACGCCGTGAATTTTGCTTGTAACCTTTAGCAACTAATCTAGCTTTGTGTGTGAACACAATTCCATGTTTGATGGTTTTTATCCTTAAAACAAACTTGCAACCAATAGGTGTGAAACTATTCTTGCAAATCAACATAATTTCAATTTTGTCATCAAAACATTGAGTATGTTTTATGGCCTCTAACCATTTAAAACATTGAGTCTATATATGGCCTCTAACCATTTTAGGGAATCTGGGTTTCATCATAGCTTTCTTACAAGTCACAAACTCATTAATCTACAGGATAATAGTTAGACTGTAAGTTGTAGGTTTCTTCACTATCTAATAGAAGAATCTCATAGTTTCATTGACCTGAACTCCATGTTTCTTCACTATCTAATATAAGAATCTCATAGTTTCAGTGACTTGAACTTTATGCCTACTAGGGTATAGAACATCAAACAATAGAATATCAATAGCCACTTGAAAGTCCTTTGATTATTCCGTTCTCCTTGAAGCACTTGTAAAGTCTTCTAAGAGATGTCTATTCTTTAAAGCCACTTCTAAAGTCCTTAAGAATATGTGTTCGGATTTTCTGAAGAACTTCGAAAAGCCTCCGGAATGTCCGTTTATGTTTGTTGTTCGCCTCGAAGACTTTCGAGGTCTATTTTCTCCCACTTGTCATTTTGGAAACGAATCTCCAAAAGGACATCATTTCGAGCAAACAAACATTATGTTCTCAAAGATTCGTGGTAGAAACAATACCCTTGTGTCTCATTTGAATAAATCACAATGAAACATATATCTATACTTGGGCCTTAGTTTGTTGAATAACAAACACTAAGCTCCCACTGAGTTTTAGAAACTCTTTAGATATATAATTATGAAAAGATATTCTGAAATTACATTTCAATAGCTTTGACGAATTTGGTTTAGTTTGGTGGTAGTTGAGCATTTTGTTTTAGAAATTATAGGAAAAGTCTTTATGATTCATCATTGATCGAATCAAGTACTAATTGACTTAGATCATTCCAATTTAGATATGCCATATCTTATGGAGCTAGATCGTGAAATTACAACACACAATCATTGATGATCATTTTTGGTCTCAAGTAATCATCAACATGATCTAACCTAGATCTTTATGATTTCTTGCCAAGTGGATTTTATACTTCTGGATCTTTGAACTAGCCAAACAGATTCAAATTTATATCACTCAAATCCAGGTGAAATAATAAAGTCATAAAATCTTTCTTTAGCTTTGAACTCTATTGTCTAGGCGTTCTAACAATAGTTCATCTATTTTGTTACTTTCAACAAGTAAGACTTGCTTTGTCTTGAATTGATCTAGAAATCAATCAACTTTCAAAAGTCCATCAAAATAGAGCTTTTGAATGTTAACTTGTTGATATGGTCTAAGCAACAATGCCAAAGATTAGTGGAACTCAAATCAAGAGATTGATTTGAACCTAGTAAAGTTCTTATTGTTAAAGAGTTGTTTGTTTTAATCAAGCATATTGACTCAATCCGTAATTGACCATTTCATTCAAATAAACAAACAAGCATTGTTTTTGTTTTTCTTGAATGTGTGTCTTTCTGTGTTTGAAAACATAAATTTAGGTATGCTGATTATGGAACAAAATAGCCATTAAGTTCCAGCCTTCGAAAAGACTTAAAACAAACTAGATGACCCTATAACTAATGTAGCATTGCCATGCTTCATTTCCCACTTGTAGGCCATTAGTGTAGCATAGCTTCCATTGTTTGAGTTATTACCGAAGTAAGAACCTCAAGCGGTATATGATACCAAGGAAGTTTAATTGCTAGGACACTTTTCTTTAAACATAAACTTATAGGTAGAAACGGAATCGTAAATTCCTTTTATTTGTTCCTTGTTTTCCTATTTCTTGTACCCTTTCTTATATTCTTAAGAATTGAATTCTCTAGTGTTGACTTTTATACTTTGTTTAGACATGTCCAATGTAACAAAGTTCTTACCATTTTATGTTGAATATTTTGTTTCAACTAGATGATCTTACCAGAAGCTTCTAAAGTTCTCTAAGCATCGATCTATTCGAATGTCTAGGGACTAGACTCATTCGAGAATTTAAATGGACAAAGATATTAGATTGTTAACCATTGGTAAAGCTGAGCGTTTAAACTCAATGCTTTATGATCTCAAAACTACAGTGTATTTTGAATTCACAAGCACCAATTGTTTTGCCATTCGATTTTGATATTCGAAAACAACCATAAAAGTCGATATAAGAAACGTACATTTTAATTTTTCTCTCTCTCTCATTTCCGTGAATCGTTCTTGGATTCACTACCAATCGAGGAAATTTACTGTTACCTTTCTAAAAGGGTTTACTGCAGTGCAAGATATTTAATTATAAACAATAATTAAAACATACATTGAAGCATGCAAAGTCTAAACATTTATCATGAATAATAACTTGAATATTAAAGCAATCATGCAATTCAAACAAGTCAGTAGCATTTTATTCGAATTTATTGTTCCGGCAGGTGTGAATAAAATGATTCCAAGACCCTAAAACCATTGAAGAATTAAGCACATTATGTATTTTGACTCAATTCTAAAACATTTTAGGTAAGCAAAAGCCTTTTGCTAATAGTCTATAAACTACTCTTGGTTGATAGGTACGTCTAAGAACTTATTAGGTAAACCTATCGATTTTGCCACGACATAAAAGGACTCCTTACTTATATCGTTGAGTTTCACCAAAACTAACATGTACTCGCAATTATTTGTGTACCTTACCCCTTTAGTATCAATAAGTAACACCTCGCTATGGCGGAAAACTATTACTAAGATCGATGAAAAAAAAGGATATCCAAGTAAGTGTTATTTTGGCATGGCACCTTTTAACTCAATTTTTAAGTTTGGAACTTAAGGCTCTTACTATGTTGGTTAGATTTTAAGTGAACTAAAATCCTTAAACATGCAACATAGTCAAGCCATAATCTCATGCATATTTAAGACATATTTAAAAGCAATAAATAACTTAAATCATGCATAAGATAAATGTGATCTAGTATGGCCCGACTTCATCTTGAAGCTTCAACTTCAAAGTCCATCTTGAAAATCTCCGTGGGAGGCGCCATTTTCTTCAAATAGGATAAGCTGTAATTAAACTAATTACAACTATTTGATGGTACGCAGACCATATTTAAATTGAAAAACAAATTTGGTGCTTTAGACCAATTACATTCAAATTAATGGTACGCAGACCATATTTTCTATCCTATTTGGGTCATACTAGTCACTTCATAACCTGCAAAACAGTACATATACAATATATACCATTCACCCATTCATTATCATGAATGGCCCACATAGCTGGTTAGTAAAACACGTTATGCATCACATAAATATTTGCAGCAATTAATCAAGGGCACCAATAATCTACCAATTATTCAGTCCTTATTAATTCTAATCAAGTTGTTTAGCCTTAAAGGATTTGCAGACCAAATCAAGAGTTTATGACTAAAATTTCTCCCACTTAAACCAATAAATTCATATGCTTTACTAATTTTAAACATAAAAATGTATTTCTAGTCTAACCGGAAACATACAAATTTAATTAAAATTTAAAGCTCATATAAATTTATAATTGAATCCACTTATTTAATTTATTTTCACTCGAATTTAAATTAATTCAAGGTTTTTAATTTTAGTAAAATAATTAGAATAAATTAAAATTTATAATAATTATAATATTCAAAATTAAAATCCAAGAAAATAATTTAAATTATTAATTTTAAAATTAATTAAAATTACTCGAACTGAAAATCTCAAATTATAATTTAAAACGATTTAATCGTAACACGACGAGCACTTGGGCTTGCGCCCAAGCCCCATCGTGTGCACGATTGGTCGCTGCACAAGGCACGCACATCACCACGCAACGCACAGCCATAGGCCACACGCAGCCATCGCTGGCCACGATGCGAGCAGCCTCTGTGCTGTGTCGCGTCTGTTGCTGCTTTCCCTCGCAAGGCACCGCTCGCTGCACGCGAGCCAGCGCTCGCTGGCGCGAGGCAGTGCGCGCTGTGGCGCAGCTCGCTTGCTGCCCACACGCGACTGCTCGCTTGCCTTGCCCCTCGCCCACGCCCATCGCATAGCACACACGGCCAGCTCCTTTGCTTCGCGCGCGCTACGCTATGTTGCTCGCTGCATTCGTACCGCACGGGCGACGAGCTCCCTTGCTCGTCGTCGCGTGCCCGCACTATACAACACCCTTAAGGGTAACACGTAGCTTCCATTGCTTTGTGCGTGCAACATTCATGAGTGTTTTCATAAAAATTTAAAATTTTTAATTTAAAATTAATGACAAATTAATAAATCATATCAATTTCATAATTTTAGGGCGAAAAATCGAAAATTTATTAATTAATTAATTTCCGATTAACATGGAATCAAATCTAGGTCATAAAAGTTTAAAATTTAACATAAATTAACAATTTTTATGGTGGATTTTAATCATTGGTACCTAATTAAATTATTAATTAATTATGAAAATCAAATCAATTCTAAATTATTCGAATTTCAACAAATTAATCATAATTACTCCCTCCGTCCCGGAATACTTGACCTGTTTTCCTTATCGGGTCGTCTCTTAATACTTGACCTGTTTCTAAAAATGGATATATTCTAACAATATTATATTATTTCTCACTCCATCCCTATTAACCCACCTACCCCCTATTCCATACAAAAAATAATTAAAAATTCAACCCCTACTCTCCCCCAACCCCACCTCTTAACCCACCTCCCACTAACTACATTAAAATAATACCCCACTATCAACTACTACTTATTAAATTAAATAAGTCAATTCAAGTCCCTTAAACTCTGTGCCGGTCAAACCGGGTCGACTATTCCGGGACGGAGGGAGTACAAATTAGGTTGTATAATTAACAAGTCTAGGCATTCATAATTGTTAAACATATACTGTAGGTCAATCAAAAACTCAAGATTTATCAACAAGAATCGCAAATATTCAATCTAACATCTTAAATTTACAAACTTTTGCGTTCGAAAAACTAAAACCTCCGAAAAGTCATAGTTAGACTTCGAATTTGGGAATTCTGGGTTTCGGCAAAAACTACTATTTTTGTCAAAATTTTAGAATGCCTTTTACATGCGGAATTGACACAAAAAGCACTCGATTTGGATGAGTAACGAATATTTTGCCGAAAAACTGCGTACATATAATTAAATAAACGCAATTTGTAATTAATTACGAAAATTAATCACCCCTTTAATTCTTTGCAAATTTGTAAAATTTAACCATGTCCATGCAATTTATATTATGAAAATAATAAGAGGCTCGTTATACCACTGTTAGGTTATGATACATATGACTAAACATAAATCATGCGGAAAAACCATAAAGCCAGGAAACATATTATTAACACAAAATCATTTAGCATAATTCAGATGCATACACTTTGTAGCGTGCCCTCCCTAGCTGCGCTCGAACCGAACAAGAACAAGTCTTTAGGACTCCAAGTGTCGTCCCTCCGTAGATAGTCCACAGCACGTCCGGATCCGCCTTGAGCTTGACCAACTAGAATCGCCCTTAAGGTTACTTAGGATTTTCGGCTATTTTGGGTTGCAAGTGTTTGGCTGATTTTTGCTTAAAATCTTACCTTTGAATACTTCAATATCGTCTTACAAATATGTGACCCTAGGCCCTTATTTATAGAGTTTATGGAAAGGAATTATAATCCTACTAGGATGTGGATTTATTAATTAGAATCCTATTAGAACTCTAAATAATAAATTTAATCTTTTAGGATTAGGATTTAATCAATGCACGAATTCCGATAGGATTAGGATTCGTTATGAACACGAGCGTGCACGACCACGAGCATCGAACAAACACGCGCAGGCGCTGCTCGCAGCCCACGAGCATCAGCCCGCGCGCGCCCCATGGCCTTGCTAGGCCTGGCCTTGCGCTGGGCCTGGCGAGGCTCTGGAAGCTTCGTGTTGGGCGCTTGGCTTGCTGGGCGCGGGCCTGGCTTCGTGTTGGGCCTTCGTCTAGCAAGCCTCGTCCGATGCTAATTCGTATGATGCGCTTCCGATTAAATTCCCGATTCCGGAATTCATTTCCGATACGAACAATATTTAATATTTCCGATTCCGGAATTAATTTCCGTTTCGAACAAATATTTAATATTTCCGTTTCCGGAATTATTTTCCGATTCCGATAATATTTCCGATTCTGACAATATTTCCGTTTCCGGCAATATTTCCGATTCCGGCAATATTTCCATTTCCGATAATATTTTCCGATACGTACCATGTTTCCGTTTCCGGCAACATCTACGACTTGGATAATATTTATATTTCCGATACGATCCATATTTCCGTTTCCGGCAATATCATCGTTTCCGGAGTATTCATTTCTTGCTTTGTGACGATCTCAGCTCCCACTGAAACCAAGATCCGTCGATTCCGAATATCCATAGATGGAATATTTAATGCCATTAAATACTTGATCCGTTTACGTACTATTTGTGTGACCCTACGGGTTCAGTCAAGAGTAAGCTGTGGATTAATATCATTAATTCCACTTGAACTGAAGCGACCTCTAGCTAGGCATTCAGCTCACTTGATCTCACTGAATTATTAACTTCTTAATTAATACTGAACCGCATTTATTAGACTTAACATTGTATGCATACTTGGACCAAGGGCATTATTTCCTTCACAAAATTCATAAAATGTATAAGTTCTTGCATCAGGGTGGTGTGCAGGTGTCTTGGAGAAGGCTGGTGTTTAAAAACAAAGCTAGTCCTAAAAGTACCTTCATCATTTGGCTTGTTGTTCAAAATATGTTGGCTACTAAGGATAGACTCATCAAGTGGAATTTACCTGTAGTGAGCACTTGTGGGTTGTGTCATCAACAAGATGAGGATCTGCCTCATCTATTTTCCTCTTGCAAGTTCTCCTCTGAAGTATTCTACAGCGGCAAGATAAGGTTAATTGGGCAGTGAAAAAAGCAGGAGCTCTAGAAAGAGTGATACCAGATGTGGTATGGCCTTCATTGAGACCGTGTATGGGATTTGGCTCCAAAGGAACTCACAGGTGTTTTCTAGCAAATAGAGTCTATTATAGCTGTTGTAAATAGAATTCTATTGGTGTGGCTTGTAGGGCTTAGTTGATGTTTGTTTTGTAAGGTGTTTGTACCTGAGGTTGGTGCTTGTGTGTTTTTGTTGTTTGGTTGCACAGATGTATTGTTATTCTTGGTAAATGAATAAAATCTTTATTTTCCCAAAAAAAGAATCTGAAGAAGCTACCTAGGAAGCCGAGGAAGAAATGAGAAAGAAATATCCCGAGCTTTTTCCCGAGGTTAGTTGAGTTACGGGGAAGTAACTTGTTTCTTTTAAGGGAGGTAGAGTGCGGTAAAATTTCGCGCTTTTTACCTTATTTTCCCTTATTTTGTGCTTAATTTAGTGATTTCTATTGAAATTGCACTTCATATTGTCATGTTGAATTACTTAAAGAATACAACAACTAAACTTTTTGCAAAGAAAATGCAATAAAGTTTCATAAAGTCTCAAGTTTTGATTTCAATCTATGACTTCCGTGCCCAAGTTTCGGGACGAAACTTCTTTTAAGGAGGGTAGACTGTAATACCTCGTATTTTTCTAAATTTATAAATATATTTTAATGTATTTATAAAGTATTTTTACGAATTTTAGAATTTAAATTGCATTTAATATGCATTTAAGTGTGGTTTTAATTATATAAAATATTTATTATTTTTATTTAATTACAAAATAAATTAAATGAATTTATTATTTTATTATTTAAGTCGGGAATTTATTGGGTCGTATTTCAAAACTATTTAAATTAAATTCCGAGCCCAATTCAATACAGTTGGTGAACCCAACAAAGCTTTTAAGTATTTCATTCTAACTTAAACCCAATTGCAAAGCCCAAAGCAAAACCCTAAAACCTAATCCAACTAGGGATTAGGAACCTATAAATAAGACCCCTCTCATTAATAATCCCCTCACAAATTTCAGAAATTTCTCGCTCCTCTCTTTTGCCCTCTCTTTGTCCGGCTCTCTCTCTTCCCCGCAAGCACGAGCACCACTCGTGCCTTGCCTCGCCCAGCCTTCGTCCGTCCCTTTCCCGCACACAACGAGCACTTCTGCTCATGTGTTACGGTGCTGCCCGCGTTCTCGTGCCCCTCGCACAGCACCACACTCGCCCTCACTCCCTCTCTTTTCCTCTCGCCTCTCGTTACGTTGCCTTGCTGCGCAGCACTCGTGCACGCTACCGAGTATTGTTGCGCTTGCGTTCGTTGCTACGTGTGCTTGCCCAGCCTCACCCACACACTCACATTTCTTTCTCTCTTCCCTCGTCCCTGCCGCTCCGAGCCGAAGCCCCCGCCCCTGCTGTTGCTTACCATGCTGCCGCGCACAACACACATACTCGTGTTTTGTGTGTGTTGTTGTTTGTGTTCCGAATAATTCCTTTGCGCCCAATCACATCAAATTCGTGATTGTCCCGTGCTATAGGCCGGTTTGGTATAATTATCTTCTTCCTTTCCTATTCTATTTCAATTCCGTATTTTAAAATTATATTATTATTATTGATTTTGATTAATTAAACTGCTTGGAACGGTTATGTACACCGTATTGTGATGTGTTACGTGTTTGAATTCATGAGGATGATTTTAAATAAAAGAGTTATTATTTTCAGATTTTATAAATTAATAAAGTGTTAATTTTTGATGTCCTGAAGTGATTTTTATGATTATTTAATACTATGGTTTTAATCCTAATTTATTAAATGATTGATTTACGTAATTTAATGGTGATTTAAATAAGGGAAATCCAATGTAAATTTTCAGATTTAATCCAAAGCTTTAAAGTGTTGATTTTAATGATTTTAAAGGCCAAATATCAATGTTTTTATACTAGGACCTTAATCGGCCAATTGAGACTATTATTTTAATTATGAGCAACTAATTTCTAATTAATTCAAAGGTTTTAAAACTCTTAAAAGTTTCTGGAAATTTAGTAAACATGGATAATAACTAAGTTTTATTATTTTAATTATAGGAGGTGATTTCTAGCCTTGATTGGGATTCGCAAAGTGGCCCCCGTACTTAGATATTCGAGGTACGTACATGTCTAGGGTGACCACCACTAGTGGAAAAAACCCCTGTTGCAGCACCCTTATTAAGGCGGGCATTTAAAACTACGCTTCAACAGCCACTTGGTCAACGCGGGTCAAACAATTTACTTGACGGTTGGGGCGGGCTTTTATGGTGTTCGCTTCAACAACATCTGTTGAGGCGGGCTTTTTATTGCCCCCCTCTACAGATGAGTACTAGAAAGGGCGGGCTTTCTGTTGTTCGCATCAACCGGTGCTCTTGGGAAACTAACAATTAAATTTTAAATTAAAAAAAAAGAAAGTAATTAAAGGCTTCATCCTTTTGTCTTCCCTGATGCGCGCTATTCCATCTCTCAAAAAAAAAACCTAACATACTGCGTGGGCGGTGGAGGTTCTTGAATTCCCGGCCACTTCTTGCTTCTCACTAGGGCCACCACTACCACCACCACCTTCTTCGCGTCTTCCATAATGCACGCCCCCGACTGCGGTCCTCCCTATCTCGCTCACCTCTGTTTCTCTTCTTTTTTTAAGGTTAGTTTATAAGTTTTTTTATTCCAGTTTTGTTTGATCTTGAAATTTAGTTTCACTTCAATTAGTTGAGCATAACTTAGGCTAATGTTACAGTTATTCGATGAATTTACAAATTAATTAGGGTTTGATATTGGTGGGTTTTTAGTTCAGTTGTTAGTAATATGTTCAATTGGGATTTTTTACAATAAATGCAGTTCTGTTAGGTTATCACATTTGGTTCGCCTTATTGTGAAACTTTCTGTACTCAACTGTTGATTTCTTATTTTGATCTTCATATATTTTTAATTACTTGTTGTAGAGCCAGTTCAGGTACTCAACTGTCGGCTTTGTGCTCTCTGATGGCGGCTATTTACAGGTAATTCTGCGTCCTTACTCTTGTGTCTTATTTCTTGCTAGTAGCCTCTTGCTCCAATATTCCCATTACTATTGATGGAAGATGATGAGCAATGGTTGGTGTATTGGATCTTGTACTCTTTTCTCACCCTTTCTGAAATGGTTCTTCAGCCTCTACTTGAATGGTAAGGTTTCAAATTCCGCAATTGAATTTAACCATTTCAAATGAATTCCATATTTATAAACCGCAAAGTTAAGTTATTGTCATTGGCAAGTAATTAAATTAACGCATTAAATTAGAATTATTAGTCAATTTGATATCCAAGTCTCATGGTTATCGGTGGCCATCTTTAATACGGAGTATACTCTGATGCGATTTTGAATCAAGTTTCTACTGTAGTCAAATATGACAGTACATAGACATATAGTGTTATTACAAATTTACAATAACTGTGATTGACTACTCGCGAGTGTTGTTACTGTATAGTCCAGTAAATCTGTAAATGTGATAGTGGGACAAAGGATATGTTTTCTTTCCGTCAAATAATCTTTTGTTTTTGTGTGCAAATGTGCCACTGGTGACGTGACCTATGACCTATATATAGACGTATACGCGCTCAGTTAACCACTCGGTTTGAGATATCATCCGTTTTGTGAAGTACTACCTCCGTCTTATAAATATGTTTACGATTTTGTGAAATACTACATCCATTTCATAAATATTTTTACCCTTAAAATAAGGTTTTATTAACATTTGATTTTTACATACCGGGAAAATAAATCAAGTCGACCTTGGTAGTGTATATATGAATATTTTCAACGTTAAGGTGATGCATTTAACAGGGAGTAGAAACAAAGGGAGTTAGCTTGAAAAAATATGGTCATGTGTAATTTTCTTAGATTAGTCTTATGTTTTTCAACTATCTAATTGACCTTCTTTGTATAATACAAAATTGAAGTTAATTCGGTAATAAGTAAATTAAAATGAGATTATATTGTAGTTTAATCCTTTGATCATGTATTCTGGTACGATTTTAACAAGAACTTGTGAAGTATAGCATAAGCCGGAGATGTTTGTGTCCAATTTTTGGCTTTCCAATACAATCAATTATAGGATTCACAATAGTTGTATCCGTACTAGAACTTTTTGTATTGTGTTGTCCAGGAACTTAATATTTGTTCATGTTAATTACAGGATACCAATTTGGTACACGGTGAAATTGGTATTTGTGGCATGGCTAGTTTTACCACAATTCAGAGGGGCAGCATTCATATACGTACCGAACCTTTGTGCGTGAGCAAATCAGAAAGTATGGTGGTATCAAAGATTACAGAGGCTTTAATGCAAAGGGCAAAATTAAGTGATGATTTCATGTCATCGACGACCACGTTTAAGGTAGCTTAGTGCCCTGTTTTGCCTCAGTTTCGTTGGTGTTTTGGATCGTAAAGTTTATTAACGATGATTCACATTTTAATAGGAAAGTGAAATTGCGGTTTAATTAATCATCAAGTCAAGGTGAATGCCCATTACTAATACTGAATGACAAAAAAAATGTAATGGATCTTTTGAGCATATATTTGCAATAACTGCAGAAGTTCTAAGTTGGAAATCCATGTATGTGTATCTACTACGATCTTCTTGCGGATTTCCGTTTTGCATATGTGAGCCTGCTTGTTCTTTGAATATTAATTCACTTCAAGATATTGGCATAAGACTTAGTTCAAATCAGGCTAGGGTACTGACTGCATCACATAATGGTTATTACCTGCTTCCCAGCTTTCCAGACTCTGTCAAAACTCAAAACTATGACATAACTGGAGTTACATATTTAGAGATAGGGATGAGAAAAAAAATGATCATTGAAGGCAATACTGATTACTCCCTCTGTTTTCTTTTGAATTAGACCCTTATTTTTTCATCATAATCAAGGTACCAATACAATTCAGGATATACAATAAGAAGTACTTTGTAGAAAAGAAAATGATATGCATAAGGTAGTTTATTTGAGAGTAAAGTGAGGAACTAATTATCTAAAAATAATTCATGGCAGGAGTACATGTTAGTATTTGACTTGAGGAAAACAATTTTTGCGTATGATACATGGAAATTAATGTGCTTTCACTTAGGCAAGCGCTCTTAGTTATTAGGCACTTTCCTAGCTTTTATCTATCTTTAACTTTCTGTATTGTACTACGGTACTACCTTTTGTTGAAACTGATAGCCTGTGTAATTCCCAAGATGAAGAATATCTCTTAATATCGTGATGACATTTAAATACCAACATTATTCACTGGCTTAAATACTATGTGAGCTATCCTTCTCTTGTCTGCAGATTTTGAAGGATGGTGAAACACGTGCACAGTATGATTATGCAATAGCGCATCCAGAGGAGGTACTTTCCATCCATTCTTATTTCTGAAGTATAGTTTACGAATAAAAGTTAGATGCTTTAACTCATGCTTCGATGACCTAATATGCCTGAGGCAACTGTGTCACAGTCCTTCGTATTTACCTACACCAAACAAATCAAACATTTAGACACTCGTGGCAAACTAACTACAGAGTAATGTTTGTAAAGCATTGATCACAAACTCACCATAATTTTACTATGGAATCAAGGGAACCATATATCTTATTCTGACGTGAAGCAATCAAATTTGACTGTAACGAACCTAAAAGGTATATGAATTAAGACCATTTCATATGAGCAAAAGAAAAAACAGGCCAATTTACCAACTTACTGCTTTCTTAACTGTAGCAAGAGCTGCCATTACACATGCTACAGAAACATTAGCAGCCAATGTCCCAAAGGGGATCCATTTCCACCTTCCACCTTTCCCCAACCCACGCCCATTAACAAATGGAATGACGACAGTGTAGTAAACTGAAGGCCTTATTGAGTTGTTGAACGGCAGGCTGGATCATGTCCTTGATGTTTGTTACCATGGATTTAAGGTTAATGATGTCCAGTCAACACCTTTTATACCCTAAATTTCTTTCAGACTTGTTTAATACCGTTTCAGAACTTGAATAATTTTCGACTATAGTGAGCACCTTTAGTTCCTTGTACCAAGCCCACAGATATTGTTCAGCCTGAAATCTGATGTATATCTCACCTGATTTGTTTTAAATTTGGAAAATGTCGGTGGTATGCCACTACTTTGGAAGCAAATCATAGCTCCATGTAATCATATTCTCATATGTTAAGGTCTTCACTGACATTTATAGATTTGAACTCATCAAGTCCAGAAAAATGATGAAAGATAAGTTAGGATTGGAGTCCAATCAGCCAATTTTCCTCTTTGACATGATGAATCTAGTGATTTTTCTTGTTTTCTTTGCTCACATTTAAGCTCGAACCGATCTCATGGAGTGATTGAGTACAAAGGGACATGTGCAGTGGCCTTGAAGGTTCTAGGAAATTCTGCCTTTTAATTTTCATATTAGCAACTCATTTGAGTTTTATTACATGATTAATATGCATATTTTTAACTTTCTAAAACTCATTCCAATCTACGTATGCACATTTTAAGGCTCATTGGGTCGTTATAGGTCATATTTAGAGCTAAAATGACATTTCTGCTCCCTACTTTGAACTAAAGAACCTAAGGACTCATTTGATTCTTATTACATGATTAAAATGCATAGTTTTAACTTTCTAAAACTCATTCCAATCTACGTATGCACATTTAAGGCTCATTGGGTCGTTATAGGTCATATTTAGAGCTAAAATGATATTTCCGCTCCCAACTTTGAACTAAAGAACCTAAGGACTCATTTGATTCTTATTACATGATTAATATGCATTAGATTTGTCTAAATTAGAGCTGTTCCACCAACTAATCATGGTTTGACAGGCATCAGCTTTCGTGGACACTTTAATGCTCACAGAGCAATTAGAAGTACATGTTTAGCTGCATGGTTTTCAACAACTTAATTATCTCTATAATCTGCAACTATATCTTTTTATGCTTCAATGGAATGTAAAGATAATATCGTGAGTGTAAACTTTGGTACTCATATATTTTCCTTCCATCTTGCAGGGATCGAGTCGATTGGAAGAAAGTCAACACGACCTTAATTAAGGTTTGTAATGCATGATCTAAAGGGAGCTAATTAAGTGGCCGGATTAGAAAAATTTGTTAGACTAGCTCTCTAGCCTTTTGTCTTTATTTGTTAATATTAGTTTTAATTTGTTAGACTGGCTAGCTAGGTGTTTAAAAATTGTAAACGTACGTACTATACGCTTTTCTCTATTGGGTTAATATAAATGAAGTTAATTTTATTAATAAAAAATAAGCAGATTCATACCTTTGCTATTCTGGTGTTGATTGGTGTACAGGTCTCAAAACTCAATGGTGTATATATATAGAATTTGTTATTGCCACCTATTTTATATTTTAAAAGAATTTGGAAAAAAAAAATTTAATGTTGTTGAAGGGGGCTTTTAATGTACGCCTCAACAACATATGAATTTATGGCGCCAATGTACATGTATTGGCGCAAAAATACAGGTCTGTTGTGGGGGGCATTTAAGAAGTGAGCCTCAACAGAGGTGTCTGTTGAGGCGGGCTTTTGGTAATGCCCCCCACCACAGGTCCTTATTTTTCCCTTTGGTTTTGGGCTGTTGAGGGGGGCTTTTGAAAGCCCCCCACAACAGATGACCTGTTGAGGCGAACAAAGCCCGCCTCAACATCTAAGTGAGCTGTTGAAGCCACGTCTGTCGAAGCGGGCCATGTTCGCCTCAATAAGCCCAAAATGCCCCCCTCAACAGGTATTTTTTCCACTAGTGCACCAATCATATGAGAACTATGTTATGATTATTATTTGTGAATCATGTGATTTGAAGTATTATTGAATTCATGTTTGATGTTGTGAACAAGCATGTTAAGGTTTATTGATGAATTATGAAGCCTATGTGAGCGGTCATGTTGTGATCATTTATAATCGTTGATTATGTTAAGCATGTTGTTCAAGTTTATATGCATGTATGAGTGTTTCACATGCAAGGATTATGTTTATGCTATTGTACGGGATGTCTAGCATACTTTAAGCCAAGTAGTTGTGCCGCATTGCATCATTTATTCTACCGCCGTGTAGAATATGTTTGGCAAGTTTATGTGAATTGAACTAAGGACTATTCGTGCCTTGTGCACACCCAGCTTGTTAACTGGGAATGTGGGGTCATCTCAATAGCATATTGAGAAGGAACAATGGGAATAATATCACTTCAGTTCTATGATTGATCACAAGTCCTAAAGGATTAAAATGAAGTGTCATTGTTTAGTTGCTTGTATGTTATGTCTTGTTGTTTTGTCTTGAGTTCACCTTGTGCATAAAATATTAATTAACGTAAAGTGCAACCCGAATGAGCTTCAAAACTCTTGGAATGTATATACCTTGAGTATGAACAATGGGGGGAGTCTTGCCGGAAAACTTGTACTCCTTGAATGATACAAGACGTTGTTTCGTTCTTTCTTTTATCCGCGGGTATTCCGTCGATATGGCCCGACTGTCGGTAGTAGCCCGACCTTTACTTATTTTGGTGTATGGTTGGCTTCCAACACCTTTTTCTTTCTTTTTATGGATATTTTCTTTTACCCGTTCGAAGTTCATTCTTATTAATCTGTGAGTCAAGAGTCGTGTCAAGCGTCGAGTCTTGTCTCCATGATTACTTGTTATTAAATGGCTTTTGCATGTCTATTATTATATATTGTTGAGTGAAGCATGTTAGACTAGGATTTCATTCTAGCTTGTTCGTACTCAGCTTTCGCAGACTTCGTGCTTCATGTTTTTCGGTGATTGCATTTTCCTTAATGTCCCTATGATGATCCATCATTGCATTTGCGTTGTTGGGGAGTAGATTTAATAAACATGTTTGTAGAGATAACTTGTGGGAGAAGTTATCATGGGATTGAGTTGGAGAGATTATTTTCTCTTTCGTATTTATACACTCTACATTTATTTCTAGTCATGACTACAGTATTTACTTAAACTTTAGTTAATGGATTTTAAACTATTGTTTTTGGACCTTAATTGTTCCAACTTTTTAAACGACCATTAACTATTTGTTATATTTGAAAGTTAGTTAAATTCCCCTGCATAATTCTGGTAAATAGCCTTAGCCGTTATCACGGTGGCGGTAATATCTTGGTAATTCCTTTGTTTTAAGTTGGAAAATGTTTTATAAAAAGCATGGAATTATTAGGGTGTTACAAGATTTGTCATTGTTTTGGTCAGTTGGACTGTCCAGTAGCTTTAGTTTTATTGATCCAAGCCCTTTGTTTGAGTGTCTGTGCACTCAAATATTAAGCGTTCTGGCACGAAAAATGTAATTTGCGCGTACTAACCTTTGGGGTTGATTTGTAACGCTGATTCGGGTTAGTATTCATGACCATATACGACCGAGCTTAATCAGTGAAAATATATTCGGCGCAATTTTGAATATGCGCGTTTAAAGTGGGTATTTTCAGCCAGGCTTACGTAATGCTTAGGCCAGATGCGTATTTTAGTCTTTGAATCAGTTGGACGAATATCAAACCTAATTTTGGACTTCTAATTTTACAGAATTAATTGCACGAATTAAGCATAAAACGCGCTGGAATTTTTTAGTGCTGTTGTTTGCAGGGCTGCTATTTTATGGCGCACGTCAGTCAGGCGCTGCTACTTTCTTGCGCTTGACTGATTTTTTCTTTGTGATTTCGAGGAAGTTTGCGTTGTAATATTGTAGCGCAACCTTGGAGTGCGCTGTAAATTTCTGGCGCATACTCTAGGGCCACAGAATATGTAATTCCAATTATACGATCCGTAGCTTTTTAATGGTTTTTCGACGTTTTTTTTTTACTTTCGTAATGTTGTTGACCCTAAACTATGTGTCTGATTAGTTAATTTCGCATAGCACATAAGATTTTCTACACGAAACTAATATTGAGCATGGATTCAGATACGAATGCGCATTTAGTTTTATTCTGACTCTCTAAAGTACGAGAGGCTGGGTGTCAAAAGTGTACCAAATCTATCGTTAATTCCCCAACAGGCCTCGGTCGAAGTAGCCAGGTTCATGAACGAATTTTATCAAGGCCAATTCGTTACACGCTGGAGTGGCATATACTGAGAATGGACCTAGGAGATAAGTGGTTTGATTTGGGTGGATGTGCTACATTGCGAACGTGCCGAGTCAACAACATCTAAAGTGCGTGCACCCCCCGGGGCTGATAGGTGTCCTTATTCTCAACTTCCAAGATGTAACATGCCAAGGAAGCCAAGATTGGTATGCGATTAAGTCGCGATCGTTTGTCACATTGAATACTTCAGGTCGTCCCAACTTAATACGGAAATAATTTTGGCTTAGCTTTTGATTTATGCTATACGGCTTCCTCACCGAACGCTACTTGCACAAATTATTTTAAAATTGTCCCCGGTGGTGTCGCCACCGTGAGGGGGTCGAAAAATAGGACGAGCTTAGTTTTCCTAAGAAAAGGGCTCGAACGAGTTTCCCCTCGGGATGTGGCAATCATATTAAGTAAAAGCGGAACTAATTGTGGGTGCTAGCCTTCTTTTTTTACTAGTCTTTAGGAGTCATCATTCAGTTTTACAACTACAATGAAGAGAATTGACAAAACCCGGTTATCGTGATATGCCCGAAAGGAGAACATATTTGATCACAACGGCCCTAGGTTCCCTTGTGATCCTTGTTATGGAGATCGTTCAACGTACATCCAGCGGAGTAGAGATTGAGAGTTCGGGGGACGTTTACTAATACGGGGAGTGCCCAGCATTAGCCCACGCAACGGTCCTTACTAGTTCAATGTGACGACGAAAAGGACATGCGTTAGACTACATCACTAATATGAGTTGGTTTTAATGCGCAGATAATTAACTAAACAACGTTAAAAGAGTTATTTAGATTGATTTAAGGTGCTTACCAATAATCAGATTTCTCCATAGAATATCTTATTAGGCGTCAATATTATAGCAGATTAGGTGAACAGATTTATAAAGGTGATGAAAGCGATAAACAATATTAGGCACGTTACAATATAGCTTAGGTTATACTGCGGTTCTCAGGAACACTTAACACTCACCTTTGTAGAGTCTCCTTTTAGCTTTATAACGACCTTTGTACTGACTTTCAGATCCTTATCTTTCTTTTAATTTGGGCAGAGTTTCCCCTTAGATTCTTCGATTTAGGCTTATGAATTGGATATAACTTTGGCAGCAAATTGGACGGTTTGAATGCTTATGCGGACAGAGTTCTTCTTAACAAGAGTTAATACGGTAGAACTACTACGAATACGGGACGAGACTTCAATGGAGATTTTAGAAAACTAGAGAAGGAAGAAAGAATTCAGAATATCAGAGGAGTGAGACTGAATTGATGATCAAAATTGGGGTGCAGAAGGGTTGTATTTATAGTGTAGGTTGGGGGGAATTCGAGTAGAATTAGGATTATTAAGTTAGAATTATAGGTAGCTTAGAATCGTATTAGAAATCGACGGAAACTGTAAAAAATCTGAAAAAAATTGCACGCGTAAACGTATTAGATTAGGACTGAAACACTACAAGCGCTACAAATTTCTAGCGTAGGCATGATGTGCGCTAGAAATTTCTAGCGCGGGTCTGCCAGCGCAATTTCTAGCGTAGGCAGATCTGCTCTGCGGATTCCAGAAACTTCGATCTTTAACAGCTTAAAACTTCTTCATATGAACTCGGATTCTTGCAAATAATATCTTGTTGGAAAGCTACGAAATCCTGCTTTCCAATGCCGCCTTGCATCAGTGGGCTTCGTAAATCTCGAGTTATGGCCCAAAGAAAGGAGGTCGGTCCGTTTTGGCAAAGCCCAAGTAAAAACCTTATAACTTATCCGTTTTAAATCGGATTTGGGCTAATGATAAGTACATGGAAGTCTTATTCCAAGGCCTAGACAATCATGTGATGTGCATAATCTATATCGTAATTTATAAGACATAATTTGACTTCGTTAGGACGTATCATTTGCTAAATGAGTTAACGAGAGAATCCTAGGCACTCGTAAGCGTGTTTCGGTAACTTGGGTTAACATTTACATGCATTGTGGCCAATATGTATGAGTTCGGGAAATGTTTATTATTTCAGCTATGTTATTCTAGAGCTTGAAGGCACGCAGTATAATGTTGTGGCGCATAAAGTTGTGCTACAATACAGTCAACTGTATTTAATCTTTCTACCGATGCAACCACGTATTAAGCCGTATCGGGATGCAAATGCGACTAAATACGTGTCCAGTCTATTTTATGAAGCTTTCTATTTATGGAAGTTACTGTATTTAACAGGTTCTGCTCCGGATGGTCTCTTCAGTCAGTCGAGGGTTGCTCTTCAGCTAATCAGAGTGCATTGTTGACGAGTGGGTTATAGTTTCATCATTGAACTAAGCGCTTCGGGCCTAGTGGACAAACGTAGTTGTCTACAGTAGGTCATAAAAATAAGTTTTTTAACCACTAAAAATAATAGTTGCGACGAGAAATCTTGTCGTAGATAAAATTATTTGCGACAAGATTAGATTCTCGTCATAAAAACCTACTTACGACGACGTTATCAATCTCGTTGTAAAAGTATCCAATAGTTTTTGCGATGGAGCCTATAGCGACGACTGACGATCATACGCGTTTCTCATCGTAAAAAGTCTTTTACGACCGAAATGGGCCTTTTTACGACTGAATTACTCGTCGTAAATGAAAGTTTTTCTTGTAGTGGCTTGCTTTGGGTTAAAGGGTTAGACTAAGGCCCAAAGCGAGCTTTGACGAGTTTGATAGCTTTTAAGCGAGTTTGGGTTCACATGTGTTTGTTTTAGACCAATTAACAAATGAGTAAAATTCAATCATTATACTTTATACCGGGGGAAATGCAATTTGATGCCTACATGATGTCATATTTATACGGAAATCACCAACGAGGCCATGCTAATTTGCTACTTTTCAAAGGGTTGATTATACATGGCACTAATAAAAAAAGATTGACTTTAAAATACTTATTTAAACATAACTTGTACTCATTTAAACTCAACTTTTTTTTAGTTTAAGCTCAATTTTTTTATTTAATCTCAAATATAATTCATTTAATTGACTTTTTTTTATTCCACCTAATTTTTCTTTTCTTACCGATTTAGTTACGAATATGCCATGCTATTAATTGGTTTTCAATTTCCTTTCTCAAAGTATGCACGTTTTTTTTTCTTTTCAATGTATTAATACAATTTTATTCCCTATTTCACACAAAAATTATTTCTGTCACAATAGTTAGGACACTTGAGGGCAGGAAATAGTAAGAGAATTTCACCCGTAAAATACCTATTAGAACATGTTAGAGCATCACCAATGGGGAGTTGCTGCTAACTCACCATGCTCTCTCTCCTATTTGTGAGTTAACTCACCATTGTAGGTGGTAACACACAACTCAACCATGGGGAGGGAAGCAGTAACTGGCTCGTCACTGACTGACGGGACCCACGCTGAAAGGAATCTTTTTTTTCCTGTTAATCTGAAAAAATGACGACGTTGTTTTTTTTTTTGTTTTAAAAAAGAGGAAAATAAGCATGATGTCTGACGCGCGTCAGAAAAACAAACAGGGTCCAATATGGAATATTGACATGTGTCCTCACCTTTTTGCTAATTCATTTCATCTCCTCTCCTGCAAAAAAACTGACCGTTGCTATCTCATGTTACCTTTTTTTTGTTAATTTTCTAATGGCAAATTAACAATTCATTAATTTTTTTCAAAAACATAATTACACCAACGAAATTCTTATAATTTTATCTACAAATAGAGCCAAATATTGATATAGGTTCACCCTTAAAAATTTACCCTTCTCTTTTTCATTGTAAAATCAAATTTACATATTATTTACATATACAAATATTTCGTAATTATGTATCTTAATAATCCTAATTACGGAAGTAGTTCCTCTCAAAATAATCCAAACTAGCTATCGATCTTCAAATTCTCCAAATTTCCAAAGTAATTTTCCTTTTGATCCAATAACCTTACTAATCCAAATGCTCAAAGGACGTTATTTATAACATTTCTATCCAACCAATGCATCCAAACCAACAATTTCCAAATCAATTTTCAAACCCAAATTTGTCGTCGTCCTGATGCGGTGGAAAAAGCAAAAATAAAAGGTAAATATGTTGCTAGTTCTGGAATTCAAAATATTGGTAGTTCTGAAATTCAAAATTTAGAGTCTTTTACTCAAGCCCTGTCAGAGATGAATGTAATAAAAGGACAACACAAAGAAGTTGACGAGAGGCGAATTGACGTAGCGGATCATATGCTCGAGTATCAAAAGCAACGAGATGCCATCAAAGATCGGGAAAAAGAGGGGGGAAAGAGTTTCAAGTTATTTAGTGTCCTTCTTGCAAAACCAAATCTATCTGAAGCTGAAAAAGAAAGTTATATGAAATTAAAGCAAGAATTTGCACATCTTTTAGGCTAGTTTAAACATCAATTACGCTAGTTAAACTATCTATGTTATGATAGTTTAATTGATGTAATTTTACCTTTATTGTTTTAAATTTCATTTGTAACATTTTGTTGTTATTTTTTAATATAATTAAGTTCATGATTTAATTATAATTTCTCTATTTCTATTAACTTCAAAAATTATTTCTTGCAAATAATTATATTATAAATATTATTAATATCAACTCCATAATGAGAAATATTATGTAGTAACTTTTGAAAATAGGTAAAATATGATAGACTTGCAAAAGTTGTTGCATGCTACACTGAAATGCCACATGTTGATAGAAAGTCCTTAAACATCATGAGAAAAATCTCATCTTTTACAGTTATGACTTATGTGTGCCCATACATTGAATTGTCACACAAAAGAAATCTACAAACCTTATCAGAAATCTAATCTTTTGGAGTTGTTTGCCCATTCATTGAATTACCAATAAAGAAAATTTGCAAACATAAAAAAATCACATATATTATACTTGTGTGCTCATACATCATAAACAATAGCTATTTGCTTTGAATTATTTCAGAATGTCTATATAACGGGGTTTTACTTTATAGTTTAACACATAAATATAAGTATCATTCATGCAACAAAACACTCTCTTCCTCTCAACAAAAAAATATCACAAAATGAACTCTGATTCAGTTCTTCTAGTTCATCTAGTTTAGGGTTATTTGACTACATGGTGAACGACTTTGTAGAGTTGTATGAATCAATTACTGAAAGGCGAAAACAAGATGAATTGATCGAGGAAGCGATCAATACATCTGTTGTTCCCCTTGTAACCTCTACTTACCAATTCCCCTTCACTCCTAAACCTACATACCACAGTTGGTATGTACCAAGAGATCGAGAAGATGCTGATATACGGTTATATAACGACTAATTTAGTCCCCGATCATTGTACACAGGCGATATGTTCCACCGAAGATTTCGCATGCGTAAAAATGTCTTCACACGCATTGTTAACCAACTAAGATAAAGTAATGTTTACTTTCAACAAAGGCTAGATGCCACCGGAAGACTAGGTGCGCCATCGCCCTCCAAAAATGCACTGCAGGATTCGGATACAGTACATCATTCGATGCAGTTGACGAATATCTTAAAGTCGCGTCAAGTATTGCAAGGGAATGTCTAGCTCACTTTGTCGAAGGGTTCGTCTCTGAATTTAGACCGGAGTACTTGAGGAGGGCGAATACTACGGATACTGAACGACTCCTCCGGGAAAGTCATATTCGTGGATTTCCTGGCATGATGGGAAGCATTGATTGCATGCAGTGGGAGTGGAAAAATTGGTCCACGTGCATGGAAAGGAATGTATCAATGGAGAAGTAAAACGGAGACAGTAATCTTAGAGGTTATTGCTTCACAAGACTTGTGGATATGGCATGCTTTTTTGGCACACCAGGTTCTTGTAATGATATAAATGTCCTCCAACAGTAGTAGGTGTTCTATGATAAGTGTGAGGGCAGAGCTCCAGAGGTTAGTTTCAATGTCAACGGAAATACATACAATATGGGATGTTATCTTATAGACGGTATCTATGCAAAATGGTAACATTTATCCCATCAACCAACATCCACAAACCGATAAGCACGTATTATTTACCAAGAGAGTTACCGAATGGACGTTGCACGTGCCTTTGGAGTGTTACAAGCTCGATTTGCAATAATACGTCAACCAGGTCTAGCATGGTCGAATGAAATTTTATAGAAAATCGTAATGCCCTGTATTATCATGCACTATATGATTGTTGAAGATGAACGAGATGGATATTTGCATTACGGTGCATCGAATGTAATGCATCGAAATTTATCAATGGTCAACCTCAAAATGTAGTTGGATCATCAAACGGTAACAACAACCAACCATTTACCATGAGAAGTGGACGATTGATAGGCTCAATTTAAGTGGTTATATGGCGAACATAAATAATGTTCGTGACAGGGAGACTCATATTGCATTAAAAAGTGACTTGGTTGAGCATATGTGGGATAGTTTCGGCAACAAATGAAGAGATTAAGAAGACCAATGTCGTTCTTAATGAAGATTGGATTTTAAATTTTTATGTTTTTCTTTGTTTTATGAATTATGTGATTTAAATTTTATTTTTTTTCTTTTTCATTTCGAATTCAAAAATTAGCAAACAAGTAAATAAATATTGAAATAGCTTACGTATTTAAGTGATTATTAATATTAAATAAAATTCTCTAATTAACAAGTAATAACTAACAATGTCATTAGTTTAATTAAGTAATTATATAACTCAATAACTAGAAATAATTAGTAATACATAATGGTGGGGTATTGATAAAATTAGGAGAGAGAGTGGTGGTCAACTTCACCATTATAGAAAAATAAAGGAAGTGACTGATAATAGTAACTCAAGATAGTGAAAAGTGACGTGGACAATGATGTGGAAGAGATATAAGATCATAAATGGTTGAATAACAACTCACCAATGGTGATGCTCTTATCAGGTAAATTTTTTAGCTTAGATCTTTAAATATTGAATAACAAAAACTCAAAAGGTGGTAAAAGCAAGAATAGGCAATTTAGTTAGGAAAGAATGAAGTTTTTTTGTACACAAAGAATAAAAAAAAATAAAGGGGAAACTACAAGACTATACAAATACAAACAGGAGCAAAAAGAATAGACAGACAAGAGATTATACAGAATGGAAGTTGTGGGCACACTAGACATAGAAATAGTTGGATTGATTTGTTCCATCTCTACAAAGCATGGAGCGAGCCTCCACCACGGACCTAGGCGGCTCTAGATCTTTCTCCTTAAGGAAATTGCCTTGCAAACGCTGCATCTGGGAAGCGAAGATATCATCTAATATCTACGAAACAAAAACACCACCAACTTAGGGATTGTATAAATAATCTAATTGGTTTCATCTGACATATAAATACCATTAGGTTGGCATTAACTTTAAAGCATGCAACTTTTGTAGGAAGTAGATGAGTTACTTACCCCAAGGGCGTAATATGATCCCTTGTACCAGACACGGTTCTCTTTCCTTCCCTCGAGAAACCTTAATACGCTCTGAAGAGGAACACAAACAAAAATGCTCAAGTGATTATGGCATAGTTTGTTAAAAAACATAATATGAAAATTTCATACCTGCCCCATTCTATCCCAAAATCCGCGACAAAGTGCCACAAATATTTGACTAATGAAAACTTCATGCAAATTTGATATTGAATCGATCAGTTGTGAATTCAGCATCAACATTCTCTCACGAACCTCGGCCTCATTGTCTGTGTCTTCTGTTTCTTCCAGGATTCTTTTAAGCTGTGTGTTTCGATTGACTTGCATCTGCAGTAAACTTCTTGTCAGTACCACATATCCCCTTCCTTTTTATCTAGCATCATCATAATGTTTCTTACACATAATGGTTTTCTGACAATTATTTCTAAGCAATTAGCAACACAAAATCACTAAGGTTGCGTTTGGATTGGAATGGAAATCAAGAAAACTAGTTCTTCAAAAGTGTTAAATTTTCAAGGAAGAAATGCCCACATATTCCTCCCTATCTGTCCTTCATTTCCCCCACTCAGTCAGTTTCAAATGCTTGCGTTTAAATTAAATACCACCCCCAACGAACCAATATTAGCGAAGACAGACCAATAATTTAAGTGTAAAATCCAGTTAGCAAGGAACTCATGAGCAACAACATAATACCTGAACTCTTTCTAAGCTGTATCAAGCAGTATTTTTGTAGGAAGAACTTATGTTTGTAAATTAGCTACCAAATAGACAAGTAAATACTGCAGATGTTTCAGCTAAATTGTTCTTTTTATAGTGGCATACATTGCTGATAAAGTTTTTCCACTATAAAAATGCTTACATACATTGCTATAAAGTTTTGCCACTATAATAGACTGAAAAAATGCTGTTAAAGAAAGGCTTACATACATTGCTATAAAGTTTTGCCACTAAAGCTTGCATGTAGTTTTTGTACTTTGTCTTCAGCAAAACAGATACTCCATTCATCTGCTCCCCAAAGGATAACTTTTCACCGCCGATCGCAGGCAAACATGAAGCCCAGGATTTTAAAATATCTTCAACTTGAGAATGTAGAACTTCAACAATTCTCTTGACAGTGTTTAAAAAAGTACCCAACTGAAATATTTTGAAATAGACAAACATTTTAAAACTGCATTTGATCTCAGGACCTTTTTGATGCATGCATAGGATAAAACAGATGATAGTAATAGTTCAATCTATATAACATGAACCCTGTAAAAGTAAGCAATATTTATATAGCATTTGACAGGATGAAATCATGCAAGTTTTCCAGGAAAAATGGAAGAGAGACGAAATATGAGGTAGGCCAGGGTCATAAGGAGGAGGCTAATACAGTAATACTAGTTTTCTTTCTATGGAATGCCTTCTCCCTCTTAAGAACATAACATCGTCACCTTCCAAAGTTATTGTAAACAATCTAATGGCACAATCTTAGCTCATGATGCTTTATACCCATGAAGTTATACATCCCGTTTCAAAAACTGCCTTGCAGAAACACTTTATGACGGAGATCGGAAAAATTCCAAGCCAAAATTTATAAAATTAACAAAATCTCCAAAATCTCAAATCGGGCTTGCCTTTTTTACAAGGATCTCATGATTCTCATCTAATAACAGACCCCAAAATCTAATGACCACTGACCAGATGCTTTTTCCAAAGGGAACTCAGCAAAGGAAAAGTAATAACAATAACTAAGAGTAAGAGTAGCACTAAGATTTTTGAGAGAGTACAATCAGGTGTGTTCTTTAAATTTGAAGACGCACATAACTAGTAGCATATAGAATATAAAAACTCTGCTAGTAAACATTATAATGCATGCAACTGTTTAAAAATTATGCCTATTCACTCACTTGACCAGGGACTGAATAGAGTGTTACTGACTGTCGTCTAGCCAATTTCTGAACATGCATACCAAGCTTCTTTGGTATGCTGTCTTTCAAAGGAGCCAAAATGTCACTATACTGCTTTTCCAGTGCTTTTAAGATTGCTCTCTCAATATCAGCAACAGCCTTCAAGAACGTGAGTTGTTAAAAACTAGTCAAGTTAAAAGTTTAAAAATTTCAGAGAGTGCAAAGGTTATGAAAAAAATTCATATCTTTTGTAGAATTGTAGGCAGAAGTATCTCGCAGTTTGTGTACTGAACTTACATTTTCCAAATCTAATGAGTACTGCGGCCACCTGCTGATAACCATTTCGTAATGAGTTAAGGCATCCTTTATTCTTGAATACATATCCTCAACGAATGGTGAGGTAGAGAGGTTGGTAGACACCCCAGACCATGGAGTCTACAAAAAGACAACCAATTGAAAAACATATTTATGAAATCCTGCACGTCAGACAACTGTCAACTGCATTTCAGGACAAAATTAATTTTGGGTTGCTTCAAGTGTGCTACCTCCCATCCAAATAAATAAATTTCTAAAAGGAACAGAAACAAAATTGAGGTGGCAGATTTTGGTGCATGTTGCTTTATTCAAAAACGTAAGTTAAACAGATTTTATATGACTCAAAATATTAAAAAACATGCAGCAGGCCAGCATACCTTTTCTGCCTTGCAGAGATCTAGTAATTCAAGTTGCATCTCTTGTACCCACACCATAATGTAACTGTGAAATAGATCCTTGCAGTCTACACCACCTTGAATAGGACTAAAAATTATGTTTTAGTTAGACAGGTTTGACCAGAGGAAATAGGTAAGCCACAACGTGGCGCAAAACATAAATCAGGCAACATTGTTAAAATTAAATTTTCAAGATTGATGAGTCCTTCTATGTACCTACCTTACTTTCCATGTTTCAAGATCCCTCTCAAAATCAGAAGTTGCTGCCAGAAGTTCATTTACATGTGGCGAAGGGCCTGATGGAGGACATGCTGCAAGGAACCCTTTAAGCCTTTTGGACAATTCGGTGCTATAAACAGTAGCGGTGATGTTTGACAAGTCCGTTGAACTGATGACATTCGAAATAGAGGTATCAGGATACTGAAGGATCTTTCGCGAAAGCACGCACCCACAATTCTTGAAATACGACAAAGCACAAAAAGAAAAAAGGAAAACAGATTGTACGATGTAGATAGGACTTAAAGGCCTTGATAATTTAGTTATTGTAGATTTATACAAGAATAACAGAAAAGAAATGCTGACAATCAAGAATGTAAAGAGATGGAGAACAATACCTGGGCAGTATATGTTGGTTATGGATCTTGATGTCTGCGAGGATTTCTCTGCCTATGTTTATACAAAGGTTCTTCATCTTCATATATGCTGTGGAAATGGATATCTGATCTGTTAGGATATTCTCAGAGTTGCTGGACATGAATTCATCAGCCTCTAGCATGTGCCTTCGACACCTTTTCTGAGCTGCAGTCTGACATTTTTGCAAGGAGTTCAATCACTATTCGTCTATTAGTTTTGTAAGTCTAGGTAACTAACTAATGTATGAGTAAATGCATGCAAAGAGATAAAAGAAAGATGACCTTAACTCCCATTATAGCAGAAGAGATCCGCGAAAATGATATGTACATACATGACCAAACCCTTAGAGATCATATATTTGTCACAAATGACCCAATTGGCATTTTATACTGAACGGAATTTGACACGACCAGGAAAGTCAAAATGTCTAATATTGAGTATCTAATCATAGAAGGTATTTGACAATAGACCTGATTATTTCCCAATCCGAGTAGCTTCCGGTGACTTATCCCCAAAATATGATCTGAACAACTTGATTACTAACAACTTGATTACTGCAACAAAATATGATCCTAACAACTTGATTACTGTCTGTATGTATTTTTTTCTGCTTGCACACAATGATTTTAGAATAATTTATAATTTAGCTTGGTACTTGTTCTGCCAAGACAATGTTTAAAACTAGCAAACATGTCTGAAAAATAAATTTGACCTTATGTCTATTGCTTTGTTGTCAATATATGGAGTACCAAATTGAAAAGAATTCCTCTAAAATAAATATCCTTCGCATGTAATTCCCTCATTTGAGATTATGAGGTTGTGAACCCTATGTCACACATACTCACATTTCAAGTCCAAGCTACCGTGTCAAAAGACAAAACACTTGAACATGTATATCTATATAGGACACCTGACAGCTAGACAACTATATGTCACTCAGAGTCAACGTTTCAATTCATTTGAGATCAAAAGCTTGCAAAGTTTTCACAAAATTTCTGCCTTTGACACCGAGCTAGACGCCTATACATGTCCAGCACTAGTAACCTAATTTAAGCAACATCGTCAGAAGCACATATTTGCCTTATGTTTCATACTCAAATTCATCCACCACAAACCTTTTTTACACGCATCACGAATAGTCTTGATCAAGGATGACAGTCATGGCACATGGTGGCAAAAAGGTCAAGAAAAAACCTTATATGTTCCATACTCAAATTCTTCCCTCCAACCTAAAACTTTTTACACGTATCTCCAAATAGTTTTGATAGGGATGGCAGTCATCACACATGGTGGCAAAAAGGTAAAGAAAGAAAATCTTATTATTTGAAGAAGACTCCCTTTTTTTATGGCCGAAAATACAAATTTGGTTACTCATGGTAAACAAAACCACTGTATTTATTAACATTTTCCATATTCCTATTTTATCAAATGCAGTACACTTTGGGTATCTAGCAAAAAGTCTCAGTCCTAAATAATGTTTGAATGTTTTCAATATACCAAATCCATTAAAGAAAAGTTTCTTTATACCAAACTGACGTCACAGACTCACACATAATTTTCATCCTTAGGATTCACAAGTTTGACAGATAACCAAAGTGAAAATCAGTGCTGGTACAAAGCACTAGAATATTTATAGTATGATGCAATAAGATACTAAACAAAATTGGAAAAATAAGTGTACAAAATGCATTTGAACTACATCATGTACATGTGCAGGGTTCAAGCATCAAAACTATTCCCTTCAAAAAAGTTTCAAGATTACATCACAAAAAATTCAAAGAAAGCCTTGAACGAGGATGACATGACAAAAGTCACAACAAGGTGAAATTTCTCTTGGATTGACTTGAAACACCATAGCTTTAAACCAAATTGGTTCAAATGTACTCATATCCAAAATGTTTTTTCGCAAATATGAAGTACTAGGTTAGCAGTAATATGCAGCATTCAGAGAAAATTGTATGGAAGTGATGGTCATCAGGATAATTTGACGTTAATCACAAGGGGGAATGAATGGAGCATATGCAGAGAACGTTACATTTGAGATTTTAGTAGAGAACCTACCTAGTCATTAATTGCTTCCATATACTCCACATAACAAAAGAATTATGCATTTAGCTAAAAGACTTTTGGTATCACCTGTAAATGCTTCTGTAAAACTGCCTGTGCATCTTGGGAAAGGATATCATGAAGAAGGGTGTAAAGTTGAACCGCTGGACCCAAAGCTGATGACGCAGTCTCTGGTACCGGAGTTAGTGAATCTGTCAAACCTGTGGATGAGTGTTCATCCAGTGACTTGTAATTTTCAAAAACATTTGCAAGGAGACTCTCAACTTGTGTTTCGCAATCCAACAAAATGCTTTTCTGTGGGAAGGGCAGGCCAACAGTCCATGAGTATGGAGAAAACACCTCTAGAGTACAGTCAACATAATCTAATAAGCTCCGTCCTTTAGGAAAGTTACTTGAATTTTATATCAGAACCCATTGCTAAATTCCTAGCGGGGTGAACTGAGGCCCAGGCGCACAGGTCTCCAGAAAATTATTCTTATTAAGTGTAATATGTATAACAGACTTCTCTGTACAAGCATATAAAGCAAATAGGCATAATGAAACTAGCTCGAGAACAAACAAAAAAGGTCTAGATTCTCTAGAATTCAAAAGTTGGTCCCCTATGTTTTTCTTCCATCTTTCACTATTTATATGATAATAGAGAAATTGAACTTCGCCGACTAAGTTTTGGTGCAGAACTGTGTCCAGTTATGGTAGCTCCGAATCTCGATGCTCGACAGTGATAGTGATGTTAAAATAGTTTTACCAGAAGAAAATCTTTAATACTCCAACAAATGGTCTAAGGTAGTTATTTTAAAGGGGGAGAGGGACAATTAGCATAATTTAATTATTTTGTTTTCAAAAGCATTCAACATTTTTAACACCCGTTCTGTCCTCTTATACAGACACTGGAGGGAAACAATGCCAGAGCAAATGCAGTATTTCTCAAAGAGAGTGTCTGAATACCAGGTTGTCAGCAGATTCAAACTTTAGATCAGTGCCTAATACTTTTCTTCTGTGGCATGTCACATTAATAATAATTAGGAGGATTCAAAAGACTATGAACATTCTGCTAGACCAATCAGTTTAACATTGTTCAAAAGAGCTCCTCTCGGGATTACTAATTAATAATAAGAATACAAATGAAAGGGGGTGACCAGAGAAAAAATGTGATTCATATCGCCGTATATGTGATTCTCAAACTATGATACATAAACGCCTGATGCAATGTGATCCTTGAAGTCAGACTACCATACCTTTAATCCCTTAGATAAGAGATTAAGAAGAAATTCCAAATAAAGAGATTAGGAAATTACCTCTTGTCTATTTAATCTTTTTTCACCCCTGGCCTTTATAACAGGCATAAGCAAATCCAGAACAAGCCCCAGGCAATCTTTTGTTGGAGTACCCACTTTCATTACATACAAGAGATACCTACAAAATATTATAGTAAAATATTCAGAGGGGGAATTTTCACAACATATGTAAAAGTGAAAGCAGATGTATAGGAAAAACTATGATTCAAATAACAGTTGTGACCTAATTTCTAGCGTCTGTCGTATTAATGAAATAATAACTGAGACGCATGGACAACATTTTTTAAAGAAATCTAAACGGAAATGAATCTAAAATGTTCTCCAGTGTACCCTTTCCTACTGATCCATTCCTCTTTTCTCTCAGTTATCAAAACCATTTTGGGTTCATCCTCCTAGTCACTGCAACAGTTGGAATCTAGTAATTATATTTTTCAGTTAATCATGACTAATTTAGTAAATAACCCCTTGGAATTATTTTATACATCTCTTAAAATAAACCTTTTGTCTCGGCTTTTATTATGAGAAAACTGCAGACAAGTGGTCGGCAGCTTCTGTTTATTCCTCCTTTAACTACTCTCTCTATATCCTTCCCAGGTCCCCAAGCCATTACTTTATTTTCTCTCTTCACTCTTTTAGCCCTCTTGTCCCCTTTATAATTGCTTCATCTCTCTCTAAACTCAATAGGTCTGAATGAATAGGAAATTGGTTCACATTTCCATCTTAAGAGGGGAATGTATACAGTTCCTATGCATGTATGGGAAATGAGAACTTGAGGACTACATAAGCCATAAATAAATATCAAATAGAAGGATGAATGCAGGTATTTTTAGTGAATGTAACATAGGTAATGTGAAGCATTCAAGGTGAGATATACCTTAACTTTGTGTAAGAATCTGGTACCGCATAATAGTCTGCAAATTCATTCAGCAACCATTTCCAAGGACCATACAAACACAAATTACGAGAATGGAATTGTTGTGCGCGCATTGCAGCTTCCAGCAACATATCATATGCAAGAGTTTCAACAACAGCACTAGTCTGTAACACGTAAAACATAAATAAGAGAGAAATTTAAGTACTCAGGTTTGCATTTGTATACCTAATGTAAAAAATATGGAACTGTAAGCCTTTCCAAAGATAAATAGTAGAATAAAGTTAAACCATCTGAATTTTAAGTTTTACTTAATTATGGTTCCATGCTTTAGTTTAGGTTAGCATCTCCTACAGTCCTACTCTAAATCTTCCCAAGTTCTTAAGGAAAGGGGGGGAGGGGGTGCACAATATGAACCTATTTGTTCTACCTACATCGGTAGCCAAAGTAGGGAATATAGCTACCACTACTTGCTGATCTTGTCCGTGACCTGTAGAGATAATAAAAAAAGCTTATATCGTCTCGCAAAATTAAACAAAATATGAGTCCTGGATTGTCCAGAAATTACTGCCAGGAACTATGCTTCATTTGGAAAGACCTGTAATTTATCTTCATTTATCTTCTCCACTAGTGAAAAGAAGTTTTCCGCTTCCACCATCAAAGATTAGGAGGGGGCACTGGTACTGCGTGCTGCTTCAGTTTCGAATGTTATGTTCATTTTTCAGTTTGCCATCAAAATGATATCACGAAAGTTGCTAGAAAGAAAATTTTAAATATAACTGTTTCGGATGGAACGTGGAAGATTCCTATAATCTGTTTCTTAGATGATCCCTATTTCTAGGTCCTATACCCCAACTTGATTTTGACATGTCTTTTTGGTGTTAACACTTAAAATAACACCTATTTCATTCTTCAAAACAAGCTTTGTACAAAAATGGACACTTGTTTTCCCTCTCCCTGATAACGCCCCACTATATACATTATAATACACCCACCATCACCCGACAGTGTGACATCCCCTTTAAGAGGATACCCAAATTTCTTTTCACCTTTCCTATTAAGTAAAATAAGATTTTCTCTATATCTCAACAGCTTTTCTTCTATCTCGAATCTTGATCCCACTACTCTTACTTTTTCTTCAATCTTGCCCATTTTCAACTTTTATTATTTTATTACCCTTCACTCCTAATTTTGATAAGATATCTACCACATCATATCCCCCACCATTCTAGCTTAATCTCCCAGATCCTATTATGAAAAGGGTTAGGACAGAGGGTTACTAGATGTTCAATTTTCTGGTTGCTTTAAATTTCTTCACATAAGTGGGTCGCCTTTTGTCAGAAGATGCATTTTCTGGTTGCTTTATATTTCTACACCTAAGTGGGTCAACATATCCTGTTAATGAATGTGTATGATCGGCGGGGGGGAGTTGTAGCTAGTGGATGTGGTAAAGTATGTAATGTTTTCCTTGTAAGTACCTAAGACACGGTTGGAAAGTATTCTGAACCATATTTTTATTTTTAGTTCACTATGCGGAAAATAATATAGCTTTTTAGTTGTTACATGTCTGCTCTCAGAGGGTTGCAGGAGCAGCAGAAGAAGGGGTAGGAAGGGAAGATATAGAACATAAAAATTATTAATATCGAGGAAGGAACCAGACCTTTGTATGTTTACCCTCTTCATCTGTAATTGAACTAGATATGAAAAGTTGGATTTTTCCAATGCATTCATGGTCACCATGGTAGATAGGCCACCATCGAACTTTGTCATTCTGTTTGAATACACATATACAATTGAGTAAGTCACATTTGGGGAGATTGAGCATCTTATTTAAGGACTTATGTGCATTTTGAAACGGATACATACAGGGTTCTCAGCTATAAATGATAGCGGAATTGAAGCGTGGCCTTGGATCATTTGTTTTGAATCTCTAACTTCAACTAGAAGTACATTCCCTTGACTTTCTGGAAAACTAAAAACAGAGGAACTTGTCATAGACAGTACACGGGTAAAAAGTAAAAACAGACTGATTTAGGGCTACTAAAGAAACTTAGCAGGTACATTTTATGTGCCATTTATATGACTCGTTAGATCATAAAACTCAGCGAAAAATGACATATATATGAGGTTTTCAAAATAAAATGGCCAGCTGTGGTCATATTTGCAAGAAACAACGTTGCAACTTTTAAAGGGACCCAAAAAAGAACCAATCAAACTTACAAGTCATGGTACTCGCCAGTTCCTGAACGTAAGCATATTGCAGAACCAGAATCCATTTGAGCATCTTCTGTGGAGCTCTTCAGACGGAATATGCATGACAATGGCTCTGAAATCACAAGACATTATTTCCATTGACTAAAACGAGGTCCAAACATGATTTGTACTTTTTCATAATCCAGCACAAGGCTCCCACCTAATGTGAAACTTGGATGTTCACATGAAACCTCCACATGCTCTTTAAATGAAAAGGTTCTGCGTGCATCATATAAGTTTCCATTCGAACCTTTTATAGAGCGCAAGGGGGTGGGGACTCGGTAGTGACTTTAGCATATTTTTTGGAGAGTAACCAATCTGATTCCTCGTAAAAAATATTTCTGAAGTGACAAATCCTCAAGCTCTAAAATTCTAAATTACTCTGTGGCTCCCAAATTAAACTCAGTTGAAATAATTCTGATTGACTTAGCAAAGAAAGGCATGACCTAAAATTTCAGATGGTACTTCCTTTTTGTTTTATTTCTCTTTCTGCATACAAAAGCTGACGGTCCATTTGATAAGCGGTAATAAACAGTGGTAATGGGAATGACTTTGTGGTATAAACTTTAAGAAAATTCAAATACAAATATCTATGGGAATGATACTTCACCCGAAGAATTTCATTTTCTTCGTAATTCTTCATTACCCTCCATTACCATTACCATTACCATGGATATTGTGATGTTTTTCTTCTCAAGTTACACTTGAGTTCATTCCCATTACTGTCCTATATTATCGGCTACCGTCATTTATTCCCATTACCATTACCATGTGATGTTACTTTGCTTCTCAAATTACAATTAAGTTCATTCTCATTACCGTCACCTATTACCGGTTATTCGGTTAACGAAGATGCCGTGAAGGTAGGTTAGGGCCTCGGCGCTTCATACAAACACTCTTCATCCTTATTTTCATATACACTAATACACGTAAATATATATTATCAAAATGATATGCCTTTATATTCAATAGTTGAGATACATTAGAAATACTTGCCATCTCCTTAATGCCCTTGTAGTTCATTTAGACAAAAAAAAAAAAATCTTCTCGAGAACTATGAACTTCAAAGTGACTATATAACTTGCATCCACAAGTAATGAAACATGGACTGACACTCAAAAAACTCCAATCTCCTTTTTATCGATTTTCTTCTTTTCTAAATGTATGCATGAGAAATAAGCTGTAAATTGTCAATCAATATTATGCAGATAATTACTACAAACCTTCACGTGTTAGTGTTAATGACGAGTTCACAAGTGAATTGATGCTTGTTTTCACAACTGATGAAACATGGCGTACATACTCTGTCCCTGCCTGTATGTACAATGCACCATGCTGAGAGAAAGTACTCTTAAGTTTTCTTCTCGGTATAATGCGCAGCCTTTTCACTGCCACAACAAGAAATGCCAAATGACTATTCAAAGTTTTCAAATGAAGATAGGATATCCTGAAGACAAAACCAGACTTTAACTTTATAATACTTTTATGGAAGAGTATCGGGGGTGGCACAAAAGTATGATAGTACACGCTTGTAAACAAAAACACACACAAAAAAAGAAAAAAAAAGTAATGAAGCATGAGTCTACCTTCCACTCTAATCTTGCTGAATACTTTATTTGGCTTCCTACAGCATGTTTCTTCTGAGATCTTAGGGTCCGCACCTTTTTCTGTCTGTATACCAGGTGGATGAAGCAGGATATTGTTCAGCCTACAATGACCCACGAAAAAAAGCAGGAGATTGAGTGACAACCACTTCTTCTACAGTTTAAAATTGAAATTGACACATCCAAAAGGTGGCATACCCAAAAGCTGTCCAAAGGATAATGCACTCATCACGTAGAAACTCGGGTGCATCTGGGCAGCCTTTTGCCCATGCATGCAAGCATAGCCGAATGCAGGCATCATATGCAACAAGTGTTTGGAAGGCATGTTGGCCGCTGCAGCATTTTGCAAGTCAGACAAGAGAACGAAACAATAAACCTCATAAAAGAGTTTGCTTTGTTGATAAATTATACGATAACTGGAATTCTCCAATATGTAACAACCAACTGCCAACTTTCACCACTTCATAGTAAATAATTTATTGAAAGAGAAGATATGACAAAAGTAACCTGAGGCCGTTGAGGGTATACAACACTTAGTAAGCAAGCATAACAGAAGTTGATATATAAAGGTGTATATTTTGGACTTTCAGGATAGTAAGTTGAGATAGTCCTACTAAAATTGATGAACAAACAAAATTGACAGAATGTAATAAAAGAAAGGGAGGTCTCTTTGAGGATACTAATTAAAAGTCCAGCAAACAAATCTACAAATTTTCAGAAGTTAAAACATGGAACTGTAAATTGGTAATAAAAACATAATAATAAGGCACCTTGTATCATAACAACAAAGTGGCTCCATGATATCTGGCATACAGTGGGGTGCTAGCATTTCTTCTTTCACCAAAGTGGTTGAAGGATTTGTTCTGAAATGACAAAAGAGACAAAGTTTCATACCATAATAGACAGATACAACCAATTAAACCATAGTAGTATTGCATAAATATATTAAAGCAGGAGGCAGTCAAGCACAAGTTAATTAGTTAATTACTTCTCGTTCAAATCATTCTTTTCCAAAGTTTCTGTCTTTTTTCCTGACAAAATTGGGTTGGCCTCTTCATAACAGTCGGCATCTCTAGGCATGTACAGCCCTTTTCTAGTCCGTCCATCCATTGTAACATCCATATCAGTCACATGTTTCTTTTCTTCTGTAGGCTTGTGTACCTGGTCTCCATCAGCATTGACCGGGGGAGCACTTGGAGTACCCAAGTCTCCAACATCATAGTATCTGCTATGATTAATGGGTGTATCCTACAATGAGAAAAACCATCAGAAAAATCAAAACTTGTGTCTTCTAAAGCTGCACATATCTTCACATTTTCATCTGCAATACCATCTTAAAGGGAAATTTTCACTCTTACCTGTGAACTAAGTGGGTTAACGTTATTAAGAGCGTGACTGCAACTATCTGGAGCCATATAGTGCTCACTGTGTTTGTCAAGCACCACATCATTGAATCTCTTGGTACGATCTGGCAATTTAACTGTAAGATCAATCTTAGACAATCCTCTATTTATCAACGGCAAAGGTTGTCTACTTCTCAAATTTGTGCTAGCTTGTAAATCAATGATTTCTTCATCATTGTCATGAAGAATAGGCATATTGACATCATTGCACCTTGAAAATTTTTGGTTGAAATTCTCAGAATAATAACCATCCATGTCATATGGGGCTGAAGCAACACTTTCTTCATCACTGTCATTACTGACAGTCTGTTCATCAGATTCACAGATATCAAAAGTTGATATACTATGTTTGCCAAGCAAGCCAGAATGGAACTTCAGAGGGGGTAAAGTTTTGGGTGACATATAATTGCTTCTGTTGCGAAGAAACGGGGATGATTTGAAGACTGTTCCACACTCAAAGTTATCCACTGAGGAAGGACCAGCCTCCATCACATCTTCTTTCCCCTACAAGTACAAAGAGAAACATATGAAGTATTAACATATGCAGGATAATCACGCTACTTGTCTCACCTTGCCATCCTAGAGCTACACAGAAAGAGAGAAACTGCCTATTTATCGACCAGTGACCCAAACAAAAATCAGTTAAGTGACATATGAAGTACTTTGGTAACTCGAGAATTTCAGGAATCATGCTTTCATGCTGAAGCCCAAGTTTGATTAAATTACGTTACTGACTTGCGAATGATCCATGTTGAAGCATTGAAAAATCCAACACCACAGGAGTGGTTAATAAATTGTTACCAATGAAACGGTTTCGCTTCCTTTTGGCAGATTTCCCATGAAAATCAAAATGTAGGCCAAAACTCAAATCCTATAAATCATATTCAATCACATACAATCTATCGGACTCGAAACCCTAACCCCTCTTTTTCTAATCTATAGTACTAGTCTTTTACGCACGTGATGCGAACGAAAGTAAATAAAAACAGATCAAAAAATAATTAAACGGAAAGATTATTGGTTTCGGGACGTAGATCATGGACTGATTAAGGGACTTTTCATATTTCTATTGTGTTTGATTTGTTAATAGTAATTTAAGATGTCAATTATTTCTAATTTGTCCATATGATGTGTTATTAGTAGGGGGCATTTTAGAGTATTTTATAGGGATCACCAAAAAGTCATTTACATTTATGACCAAAAGAGTTCCCTTGTAGGATAGAGATTACTTGAACTCCAAGGGAATGCATTACATTCCTCCACGTGTCACCATGACTTGGCAAGTGATATGCGACATGTCATGCACAGACATTACTCATTATTGTTTTCTCACAAAAAAAAATGTTGTTGTAATACTTGAACCCATGACCTCTACACTCATAAGATAAAGTTTTATCCACTACTCCAACTATACAACTTCCTCCAAAGTAACACTCCTTGAAAAAAAAAACCATGCTTATAAATGTTAAAAATATTAATGCCCAAAATGTATAATTCTATTTGAGTAACAATCTATTATAACAAAATTTAATTATTTTTCTTTGTTTCCTTAGATCATGAGTCAAGTTGTTAAAAATAAGTTATTTTTTGTGTTTTTTCAGCTAACCAATTATGTGTTTTTTCCAAAATAAATTATGGACATTGTAATTCTTCAATGTACAACGATTTATAATTTAATTTATTTCTTACAATTTTTAAACTGAAGCACAAAACAATGACATAAGCTTTATCCAAATCAAGTGAATTACTCAAAAAATCAGTTTGCTGGTTATTTGTTAACTACTCCACTCCGTAATATCTATTCTAAAATGATGATAATTATGTTTCACATAATTAAATAAAAAAATTATCTCCAAATACACGCAACGACCCAGGGCATCCCGGGGACCAATAAAGAGTTTTCTCTCTTAAACATTTTCTACCTCCCCAAACAGTCAAATTTTTAAGCGAAAATTTTAAATGATAAATACAATTTCCAACCACAAACACAATTTAAAGCCAAATTATATTATTAAAATACATTGTGAAACAAATACAAATACATTTTCATCTCTAAATTGAGATCCTAGCCTGCAGTTTCTAGTTTTCTTCGGTGCTAATTTCCGTACTATCCCTTCTTCATTTCCAAATATGCGTTTGATTTCAATAAAGCCTCCTCCTTTCTATTAAATTAAAACTTTGTAGCCATCTAAATACAATGTAATATCCTGAAATTCTAAAATAAAACTAACAAAATCACAACGACAGAAAATCAAGAGATTATTTTTTCCCCAAAACAGAAAATTCTTGATATAGAAACAAAATATAAGGAGAAACCTGAAAATCTCTGAAAATGGAAATTGAAGGAAACCCTTCAAAAATTATAGCAAGATACTACAAGAAAATGCCCAAATTGGCACACAAAAAGAGAAGTATTTAAAGAAATAGGTGAAAGTTAGTGAAGGATTACAATACCTGTTTAATCCAATTGATTGCAGTTTGATCTAGACCTTGAGCAAACATTTTGAATTTTAGAGGATGGGCTTTAGGAGTTGCAGTAATTGGAAGGTGCACTGATTTGCGAGCTTATGCACAGACGATGAGACGAAGAACTCGAACTAACGAATAGAAGGAGCGTTTTGGGGATAACGGCTAGTTTGAAGAAAACGTACACTATTTATTACTCTTGGTATTTTAACGTTTTTTTCAAAAAAAGAGATCATCATACTCCGGCTGAGTCTAAAGTAAAATGTCATGCACTGCTATTGCTATATTAGGCGTGGTTATTGGACAGGGTAATCCAATAGATAAAAGATCGGATCAATATTAAAAAAAACTTCACCTTTTTATCTTATTAATGGACAAGATTGATATGGGGTCTTTGTATATAGGATTTTTATAGACATTAGTAAAAACCCCAATTACTTTAAATGAAAATAAATGGGTCAGATATGGTCCAAATGTATGACTCATTACCATGAAACATTAACTTAATGACCCACCCAACAGTACCCAGACTTCTCTTTGTTCTCAAACCTCACGGCTCACCCCCTCGCTTTCACTCTCCTCCCTTCATTCACCACCAGTCCACCACCACCACCACAACTCCAAGCCGGCGAACTTTTTCTGTTCTCAAACTTTACGGCTCACCCCCTCACTTTCACTCTCCTCCCTTTATCCACCACCACCACAACTCCACGCCAGCGAACTTCTCTCTGTTGTCAAACCTCACGGCTCACCCCTCACTTTCTCTCTCCTCCCTTCATCCACCACCACCACATATCCACGCCGGCGAAATTCTCTTTGTTCTCAAACCTCACGGCTCACCCCTCACTTTCTCTCTCCTTCCATAATCCACCACCAAAAGTGCACGTCGACAAAGCCGACGACATTCCAACAAGGCGTCCAACCACGACAACTAAACCATCACCTCCTTTTCCCTATTTTTTTGTTTGGTAATCAATTAATAAACCTTAGATCTAATCAATTTTAATTAAGTTTAAGGGCTCGTTTGGTATCACTGCCGATTTTCAATTTTTGATTTCGTAAACCATATGATTTAGATTGAATCATAAAAAAAATATAAACTTACTTATACTAATGATGTTGATTTTGAAAACTGGCAACAAAAAACTGAAAACTACTTTTTGTAGTTTTCATATTTTGGTTTTTAGTTTTGTAAAAAACAGAAAATTGAAAACAAAAACATACCGAACGACCCTCTAGTTGTTGATTTTTTTTTTTTTGTTTGGTGTCATGATTTTGTAAATTAATGTCTATAATGCTTTATCAAACACCCACTTTGGCTGCTGGAGTTTAAACACCTTCTTTGGCTGTTGCTGGAGTTTGTGATGTTGTTATTCTTGTTTTGTTTTTTGTTTTTTTTTGTCTTCAAGGAATTGGAGCAGTTTGTCATTTTCCTATTTTTTTATTTGGTACTCCCTCCGTTTCATTTTGTTTGTTACGTTTGGACTTTTGCACGTTTATTAATGTATAATAGAGATTTTTTTCTTTTTTATTAAAAAAATTAACCCAAATAAAACCTCAATCCACTAATCACTACAACAACCAATAAGATTGTTTTATTTATCAAAATGAACCAATAATGAAAAATCACAAAGATTGCTAACTTAACATACTTGGGAAATGGTAAATAAATTTAATGAGTTGAAAAAGTTGACCAATTAAAATTAAGAGTGGGCACAAAAAATAACACTATAATAAGTTTATAAATAGAAAGATTCTTCCATGTAACAAACAAAATGAAACACCCTAAAATGAATACGTAACAAACAAAAAGAAACGGAGGGAGTAGTAAATTTGCGGTGTCCTACTCCCTCCGTCTCTTTTTGTTTTTTATGTTTGATATTTTTAACGCGATTTAACGACTATTTAATGTGCATTGAGATTCCTCTACTTTTTTTATTTAAACAAGAAAAATTACGTTTATTTATAATGTTTTCACTTTTATCAAAAATCTCACATTGGAAAAATGAGAAATATTTAATGTCCAATGGATTTAATTGGTTAAAATAATATTTGGGCACAAATTTTGATAGGATATTAATGCATTATGTGACAATATAAAAGGAAATGTAAAGAACAAAATGAAACACCCAAAATAGAATACGTAAAAAACAAAAGAGACGAAGGGAGTACTATTTTTTTGGCTTTTGGATGGTATTCACAATTAATGTGGTATTAATTACTAATGTCATCCATTCACTGCAACGACATTAGATTTGCTGTAAAAGAAACGGCATTATATGAGCTTGACCATATGTCGACCCGCCATTATATGAGCTTGACCATATGTTGACCCGCTATTAACCCTATAAGCTTTTGGCTATGACCCTGACTCGACCTTGGCCCTTATGACCTTGACCCTTACCCTGACGCGCTTATATTCTCTATGATTCGTCCCGCTAATAACCTGCACCGACCCCTCCAATAACCAGGCTTAACTTCTATGTACGGTGTACCAAAAGTCCAAAAGTGCTATGTACTACTCCCTCCGTCTCTTTTTATTTCTTACACTTTCTGTTTTTAATTTCTCATTTTAATCTCTAATTTAGAATCTTTCCATTTATATTGTATCATAAATGTGCTTAATATTCTGTCAAAAATCGTGCAAATGATTATTTTAATTAATTAAAAATAACTGGGACACTAAACATTTCGCACTTTCCAATTGAGACATTAAATCTCTCACACTTTCTCAGTGTCATATTTTGGATAAATGTGAAAACAATATCAATAAACGTCATTGCATTGTTTAGATTTTTTTAAAAAAAGAATATTTATCAACATTAATTGGTTGTTAAATCGCATGCATAATGCCAAACGTAAATTATAAAATGGGACGGAGAAAACACTTTGTATGGCTAGTTAATTAATTGATTTATAAATATATGTTTCGTATAAGTTATACTTCGATTAAAAGTGTTAACCCTCTTTAATACAACAATGAAAAAGTTAACCCCTCCTCTTTCTCTCTCGTTTATCATGTTTGTCTCTCTCTTTCCACAAAACCTTCTCTCTCATTCTGTTCCTTTTTCGGTAATCAAATTAATTTATTGATAAAAATTTGTACGACATCTACATAAATATTTGAATATAACTAATACATATCAATCGAATCAAATAAAAATTTATTTTTAACATACCTACGATCGTAGTATATCGAACTTTCTATATACCCTCTTTTGTAACGACGTGATTAACAACCTTCTTCGACGAGGGGGTGTATAGATATGGTGTAGCCATGATAAATATAATTTAATTTGGGCAGACTTTCCCCTTAGATTCTTCGATTTAGGCTTATGAATTGGATATAACTTTGGCAGCAAATTGGACGGTTTGAATGCTTATGCGGACAGAGTTCTTCTTAACAAGAGTTAATACGGTAGAACTACTACGAATACGGGACGAGACTTCAATGGAGATTTTAGAAAACTAGAGAAGGAAGAAAGAATTCAGAATATCAGAGGAGTGAGACTGAATTGATGATCAAAATTGGGGTGCAGAAGGGTTGTATTTATAGTGTAGGTTGGGGGGAATTCGAGTAGAATTAGGATTATTAAGTTAGGATTATAGGTAGCTTAGAATCGTATTAGAAATCGACGGAAACTGTAAAAAATCTGAAAAAAATTGCACGCGTAAACGTATTAGATTAGGACTGAAACACTACAAGCGCTACAAATTTCTAGCGTAGGCATGATGTGCGCTAGAAATTTCTAGCGCGGGTCTGCCAGCGCAATTTCTAGCGTAGGCAGATCTGCTCTGCGGATTCCAGAAACTTCGATCTTTAACAGCTTAAAACTTCTTCATATGAACTCGGATTCTTGCAAATAATATCTTGTTGGAAAGCTACGAAATCCTGCTTTCCAATGCCGCCTTGCATCAGTGGGCTTCGTAAATCTCGAGTTATGGCCCAAAGAAAGGAGGTCGGTCCGTTTTGGCAAAGCCCAAGTAAAAACCTTATAACTTATCCGTTTTAAATCGGATTTGGGCTAATGATAAGTACATGGAAGTCTTATTCCAAGGCCTAGACAATCATGTGATGTGCGTAATCTATATCGTAATTTATAAGACATAATTTGACTTCGTTAGGACGTATCATTTGCTAAATGAGTTAACGAGAGAATCCTAGGCACTCGTAAGCGTGTTTCGGTAACTTGGGTTAACATTTACATGCATTGTGGCCAATATGTATGAGTTCGGGAAATGTTTATTATTTCAGCTATGTTATTCTAGAGCTTGAAGGCACGCAGTATAATGTTGTGGCGCATAAAGTTGTGCTACAATACAGTCAACTGTATTTAATCTTTCTACCGATGCAACCACGTATTAAGCCGTATCGGGATGCAAATGCGACTAAATACGTGTCCAGTCTATTTTATGAAGCTTTCTATTTATGGAAGTTACTGTATTTAACAGGTTCTGCTCCGGATGGTCTCTTCAGTCAGTCGAGGGTTGCTCTTCAGCTAATCAGAGTGCATTGTTGACGAGTGGGTTATAGTTTCATCATTGAACTAAGCGCTTCGGGCCTAGTGGACAAACGTAGTTGTCTACAGTAGGTCATAAAAATAAGTTTTTTAACCACTAAAAATAATAGTTGCGACGAGAAATCTTGTCGTAGATAAAATTATTTGCGACAAGATTAGATTCTCGTCATAAAAACCTACTTACGACGACGTTATCAATCTCGTTGTAAAAGTATCCAATAGTTTTTGTGATGGAGCCTATAGCGACGACTGACGATCATACGCGTTTCTCATCGTAAAAAGTCTTTTACGACCGAAATGGGCCTTTTTACGACTGAATTACTCGTCGTAAATGAAAGTTTTTCTTGTAGTGGCTTGCTTTGGGTTAAAGGGTTAGACTAAGGCCCAAAGCGAGCTTTGACGAGTTTGATAGCTTTTAAGCGAGTTTGGGTTCACATGTGTTTGTTTTAGACCAATTAACAAATGAGTAAAATTCAATCATTATACTTTATACCGGGGGAAATGCAATTTGATGCCTACATGATGTCATATTTATACGGAAATCACCAACGAGGCCATGCTAATTTGCTACTTTTCAAAGGGTTGATTATACATGGCACTAATAAAAAAAGATTGACTTTAAAATACTTATTTAAACATAACTTGTACTCATTTAAACTCAACTTTTTTTTAGTTTAAGCTCAATTTTTTTATTTAATCTCAAATATAATTCATTTAATTGACTTTTTTTTATTCCACCTAATTTTTCTTTTCTTACCGATTTAGTTACGAATATGCCATGCTATTAATTGGTTTTCAATTTCCTTTCTCAAAGTATGCACGTTTTTTTTTCTTTTCAATGTATTAATACAATTTTATTCCCTATTTCACACAAAAATTATTTCTGTCACAATAGTTAGGACACTTGAGGGCAGGAAATAGTAAGAGAATTTCACCCGTAAAATACCTATTAGAACATGTTAGAGCATCACCAATGGGGAGTTGCTGCTAACTCACCATGCTCTCTCTCCTATTTGTGAGTTAACTCACCATTGTAGGTGGTAACACACAACTCAACCATGGGGAGGGAAGCAGTAACTGGCTCGTCACTGACTGACGGGACCCACGCTGAAAGGAATCTTTTTTTTCCTGTTAATCTGAAAAAATGACGACGTTGTTTTTTTTTTTGTTTTAAAAAAGAGGAAAATAAGCATGATGTCTGACGCGCGTCAGAAAAACAAACAGGGTCCAATATGGAATATTGACATGTGTCCTCACCTTTTTGCTAATTCATTTCATCTCCTCTCCTGCAAAAAAACTGACCGTTGCTATCTCATGTTACCTTTTTTTTGTTAATTTTCTAATGGCAAATTAACAATTCATTAATTTTTTTCAAAAACATAATTACACCAACGAAATTCTTATAATTTTATCTACAAATAGAGCCAAATATTGATATAGGTTCACCCTTAAAAATTTACCCTTCTCTTTTTCATTGTAAAATCAAATTTACATATTATTTACATATACAAATATTTCGTAATTATGTATCTTAATAATCCTAATTACGGAAGTAGTTCCTCTCAAAATAATCCAAACTAGCTATCGATCTTCAAATTCTCCAAATTTCCAAAGTAATTTTCCTTTTGATCCAATAACCTTACTAATCCAAATGCTCAAAGGACGTTATTTATAACATTTCTATCCAACCAATGCATCCAAACCAACAATTTCCAAATCAATTTTCAAACCCAAATTTGTCGTCGTCCTGATGCGGTGGAAAAAGCAAAAATAAAAGGTAAATATGTTGCTAGTTCTGGAATTCAAAATATTGGTAGTTCTGAAATTCAAAATTTAGAGTCTTTTACTCAAGCCCTGTCAGAGATGAATGTAATAAAAGGACAACACAAAGAAGTTGACGAGAGGCGAATTGACGTAGCGGATCATATGCTCGAGTATCAAAAGCAACGAGATGCCATCAAAGATCGGGAAAAAGAGGGGGGAAAGAGTTTCAAGTTATTTAGTGTCCTTCTTGCAAAACCAAATCTATCTGAAGCTGAAAAAGAAAGTTATATGAAATTAAAGCAAGAATTTGCACATCTTTTAGGCTAGTTTAAACATCAATTACGCTAGTTAAACTATCTATGTTATGATAGTTTAATTGATGTAATTTTACCTTTATTGTTTTAAATTTCATTTGTAACATTTTGTTGTTATTTTTTAATATAATTAAGTTCATGATTTAATTATAATTTCTCTATTTCTATTAACTTCAAAAATTATTTCTTGCAAATAATTATATTATAAATATTATTAATATCAACTCCATAATGAGAAATATTATGTAGTAACTTTTGAAAATAGGTAAAATATGATAGACTTGCAAAAGTTGTTGCATGCTACACTGAAATGCCACATGTTGATAGAAAGTCCTTAAACATCATGAGAAAAATCTCATCTTTTACAGTTATGACTTATGTGTGCCCATACATTGAATTGTCACACAAAAGAAATCTACAAACCTTATCAGAAATCTAATCTTTTGGAGTTGTTTGCCCATTCATTGAATTACCAATAAAGAAAATTTGCAAACATAAAAAAATCACATATATTATACTTGTGTGCTCATACATCATAAACAATAGCTATTTGCTTTGAATTATTTCAGAATGTCTATATAACGGGGTTTTACTTTATAGTTTAACACATAAATATAAGTATCATTCATGCAACAAAACACTCTCTTCCTCTCAACAAAAAAATATCACAAAATGAACTCTGATTCAGTTCTTCTAGTTCATCTAGTTTAGGGTTATTTGACTACATGGTGAACGACTTTGTAGAGTTGTATGAATCAATTACTGAAAGGCGAAAACAAGATGAATTGATCGAGGAAGCGATCAATACATCTGTTGTTCCCCTTGTAACCTCTACTTACCAATTCCCCTTCACTCCTAAACCTACATACCACAGTTGGTATGTACCAAGAGATCGAGAAGATGCTGATATACGGTTATATAACGACTAATTTAGTCCCCGATCATTGTACACAGGCGATATGTTCCACCGAAGATTTCGCATGCGTAAAAATGTCTTCACACGCATTGTTAACCAACTAAGATAAAGTAATGTTTACTTTCAACAAAGGCTAGATGCCACCGGAAGACTAGGTGCGCCATCGCCCTCCAAAAATGCACTGCAGGATTCGGATACAGTACATCATTCGATGCAGTTGACGAATATCTTAAAGTCGCGTCAAGTATTGCAAGGGAATGTCTAGCTCACTTTGTCGAAGGGTTCGTCTCTGAATTTAGACCGGAGTACTTGAGGAGGGCGAATACTACGGATACTGAACGACTCCTCCGGGAAAGTCATATTCGTGGATTTCCTGGCATGATGGGAAGCATTGATTGCATGCAGTGGGAGTGGAAAAATTGGTCCACGTGCATGGAAAGGAATGTATCAATGGAGAAGTAAAACGGAGACAGTAATCTTAGAGGTTATTGCTTCACAAGACTTGTGGATATGGCATGCTTTTTTGGCACACCAGGTTCTTGTAATGATATAAATGTCCTCCAACAGTAGTAGGTGTTCTATGATAAGTGTGAGGGCAGAGCTCCAGAGGTTAGTTTCAATGTCAACGGAAATACATACAATATGGGATGTTATCTTATAGACGGTATCTATGCAAAATGGTAACATTTATCCCATCAACCAACATCCACAAACCGATAAGCACGTATTATTTACCAAGAGAGTTACCGAATGGACGTTGCACGTGCCTTTGGAGTGTTACAAGCTCGATTTGCAATAATACGTCAACCAGGTCTAGCATGGTCGAATGAAATTTTATAGAAAATCGTAATGCCCTGTATTATCATGCACTATATGATTGTTGAAGATGAACGAGATGGATATTTGCATTACGGTGCATCGAATGTAATGCATCGAAATTTATCAATGGTCAACCTCAAAATGTAGTTGGATCATCAAACGGTAACAACAACCAACCATTTACCATGAGAAGTGGACGATTGATAGGCTCAATTTAAGTGGTTATATGGCGAACATAAATAATGTTCGTGACAGGGAGACTCATATTGCATTAAAAAGTGACTTGGTTGAGCATATGTGGGATAGTTTCGGCAACAAATGAAGAGATTAAGAAGACCAATGTCGTTCTTAATGAAGATTGGATTTTAAATTTTTATGTTTTTCTTTGTTTTATGAATTATGTGATTTAAATTTTATTTTTTTTCTTTTTCATTTCGAATTCAAAAATTAGCAAACAAGTAAATAAATATTGAAATAGCTTACGTATTTAAGTGATTATTAATATTAAATAAAATTCTCTAATTAACAAGTAATAACTAACAATGTCATTAGTTTAATTAAGTAATTATATAACTCAATAACTAGAAATAATTAGTAATACATAATGGTGGGGTATTGATAAAATTAGGAGAGAGAGTGGTGGTCAACTTCACCATTATAGAAAAATAAAGGAAGTGACTGATAATAGTAACTCAAGATAGTGAAAAGTGACGTGGACAATGATGTGGAAGAGATATAAGATCATAAATGGTTGAATAACAACTCACAAATGGTGATGCTCTTATCAGGTAAATTTGTTAGCTTAGATCTTTAAATATTGAATAACAAAAACTCAAAAGGTGGTAAAAGCAAGAATAGGCAATTTAGTTAGGAAAGAATGAAGTTTTTTTGTACACAAAGAATAAAAAAAAATAAAGGGGAAACTACAAGACTATACAAATACAAACAGGAGCAAAAAGAATAGACAGACAAGAGATTATACAGAATGGAAGTTGTGGGCACACTAGACATAGAAATAGTTGGATTGATTTGTTCCATCTCTACAAAGCATGGAGCGAGCCTCCACCACGGACCTAGGCGGCTCTAGATCTTTCTCCTTAAGGAAATTGCCTTGCAAACGCTGCATCTGGGAAGCGAAGATATCATCTAATATCTACGAAACAAAAACACCACCAACTTAGGGATTGTATAAATAATCTAATTGGTTTCATCTGACATATAAATACCATTAGGTTGGCATTAACTTTAAAGCATGCAACTTTTGTAGGAAGTAGATGAGTTACTTACCCCAAGGGCGTAATATGATCCCTTGTACCAGACACGGTTCTCTTTCCTTCCCTCGAGAAACCTTAATACGCTCTGAAGAGGAACACAAACAAAAATGCTCAAGTGATTATGGCATAGTTTGTTAAAAAACATAATATGAAAATTTCATACCTGCCCCATTCTATCCCAAAATCCGCGACAAAGTGCCACAAATATTTGACTAATGAAAACTTCATGCAAATTTGATATTGAATCGATCAGTTGTGAATTCAGCATCAACATTCTCTCACGAACCTCGGCCTCATTGTCTGTGTCTTCTGTTTCTTCCAGGATTCTTTTAAGCTGTGTGTTTCGATTGACTTGCATCTGCAGTAAACTTCTTGTCAGTACCACATATCCCCTTCCTTTTTATCTAGCATCATCATAATGTTTCTTACACATAATGGTTTTCTGACAATTATTTCTAAGCAATTAGCAACACAAAATCACTAAGGTTGCGTTTGGATTGGAATGGAAATCAAGAAAACTAGTTCTTCAAAAGTGTTAAATTTTCAAGGAAGAAATGCCCACATATTCCTCCCTATCTGTCCTTCATTTCCCCCACTCAGTCAGTTTCAAATGCTTGCGTTTAAATTAAATACCACCCCCAACGAACCAATATTAGCGAAGACAGACCAATAATTTAAGTGTAAAATCCAGTTAGCAAGGAACTCATGAGCAACAACATAATACCTGAACTCTTTCTAAGCTGTATCAAGCAGTATTTTTGTAGGAAGAACTTATGTTTGTAAATTAGCTACCAAATAGACAAGTAAATACTGCAGATGTTTCAGCTAAATTGTTCTTTTTATAGTGGCATACATTGCTGATAAAGTTTTTCCACTATAAAAATGCTTACATACATTGCTATAAAGTTTTGCCACTATAATAGACTGAAAAAATGCTGTTAAAGAAAGGCTTACATACATTGCTATAAAGTTTTGCCACTAAAGCTTGCATGTAGTTTTTGTACTTTGTCTTCAGCAAAACAGATACTCCATTCATCTGCTCCCCAAAGGATAACTTTTCACCGCCGATCGCAGGCAAACATGAAGCCCAGGATTTTAAAATATCTTCAACTTGAGAATGTAGAACTTCAACAATTCTCTTGACAGTGTTTAAAAAAGTACCCAACTGAAATATTTTGAAATAGACAAACATTTTAAAACTGCATTTGATCTCAGGACCTTTTTGATGCATGCATAGGATAAAACAGATGATAGTAATAGTTCAATCTATATAACATGAACCCTGTAAAAGTAAGCAATATTTATATAGCATTTGACAGGATGAAATCATGCAAGTTTTCCAGGAAAAATGGAAGAGAGACGAAATATGAGGTAGGCCAGGGTCATAAGGAGGAGGCTAATACAGTAATACTAGTTTTCTTTCTATGGAATGCCTTCTCCCTCTTAAGAACATAACATCGTCACCTTCCAAAGTTATTGTAAACAATCTAATGGCACAATCTTAGCTCATGATGCTTTATACCCATGAAGTTATACATCCCGTTTCAAAAACTGCCTTGCAGAAACACTTTATGACGGAGATCGGAAAAATTCCAAGCCAAAATTTATAAAATTAACAAAATCTCCAAAATCTCAAATCGGGCTTGCCTTTTTTACAAGGATCTCATGATTCTCATCTAATAACAGACCCCAAAATCTAATGACCACTGACCAGATGCTTTTTCCAAAGGGAACTCAGCAAAGGAAAAGTAATAACAATAACTAAGAGTAAGAGTAGCACTAAGATTTTTGAGAGAGTACAATCAGGTGTGTTCTTTAAATTTGAAGACGCACATAACTAGTAGCATATAGAATATAAAAACTCTGCTAGTAAACATTATATGCATGCAACTGTTTAAAATTATGCCTATTCACCACTTGACCAGGGACTGAATAGAGTGTACTGACTGTCGTCTAGCCAATTTCTGAACATGCATACCAAGCTCTTTGGTATGCTGTCTTTCAAAGGAGCCAAAATGTCATATAATGCTTTCCAGTGCTTTTAAGATTGCTCTCTCAATATCAGCAAACAGCCTTCAAGAACGTGAGTGTTAAAAACTAGTCAAGTTAAAAGTTAAAAATTTCAGAGAGTGCAAAGGTTATGAAAAAATTCATATCTTTGTAGAATTGTAGGCAGAAGTATCTCGCAGTTTGTGTACTGAACTTAAATTTTCCAATCTAATGAGTACTGCGGCCACCTGCTGATAACCATTTCGTAAAGAAATCTAACGAAATGAATCTAAAATGTTCTCCAGTGTACCTTTCCTACTGATCCATTCCTCTTTTCTCTCAGTTATCAAAACATTTTGGTTCATCCTCCTAGTCATGCAACAGTTGGAATCTAGTAATTATATTTTTCAGTTAATCATGACTAATTTAGTAAATAACCCCTTGGAATTATTTTATACATCTCTTAAAATAAACCTTTTGTCTCGGCTTTTATTATGAGAAAACTGCAGACAAGTGGTCGGCAGCTTCTGTTTATTCCTCCTTTAACTACTCTCTCTATATCCTTCCCAGGTCCCCAAGCCATTACTTTATTTTCTCTCTTCACTCTTTTAGCCCTCTTGTCCCCTTTATAATTGCTTCATCTCTCTCTAAACTCAATAGGTCTGAATGAATAGGAAATTGGTTCACATTTCCATCTTAAGAGGGGAATGTATACAGTTCCTATGCATGTATGGGAAATGAGAACTTGAGGACTACATAAGCCATAAATAAATATCAAATAGAAGGATGAATGCAGGTATTTTTAGTGAATGTAACATAGGTAATGTGAAGCATTCAAGGTGAGATATACCTTAACTTTGTGTAAGAATCTGGTACCGCATAATAGTCTGCAAATTCATTCAGCAACCATTTCCAAGGACCATACAAACACAAATTACGAGAATGGAATTGTTGTGCGCGCATTGCAGCTTCCAGCAACATATCATATGCAAGAGTTTCAACAACAGCACTAGTCTGTAACACGTAAAACATAAATAAGAGAGAAATTTAAGTACTCAGGTTTGCATTTGTATACCTAATGTAAAAAATATGGAACTGTAAGCCTTTCCAAAGATAAATAGTAGAATAAAGTTAAACCATCTGAATTTTAAGTTTTACTTAATTATGGTTCCATGCTTTAGTTTAGGTTAGCATCTCCTACAGTCCTACTCTAAATCTTCCCAAGTTCTTAAGGAAAGGGGGGGAGGGGGTGCACAATATGAACCTATTTGTTCTACCTACATCGGTAGCCAAAGTAGGGAATATAGCTACCACTACTTGCTGATCTTGTCCGTGACCTGTAGAGATAATAAAAAAAGCTTATATCGTCTCGCAAAATTAAACAAAATATGAGTCCTGGATTGTCCAGAAATTACTGCCAGGAACTATGCTTCATTTGGAAAGACCTGTAATTTATCTTCATTTATCTTCTCCACTAGTGAAAAGAAGTTTTCCGCTTCCACCATCAAAGATTAGGAGGGGGCACTGGTACTGCGTGCTGCTTCAGTTTCGAATGTTATGTTCATTTTTCAGTTTGCCATCAAAATGATATCACGAAAGTTGCTAGAAAGAAAATTTTAAATATAACTGTTTCGGATGGAACGTGGAAGATTCCTATAATCTGTTTCTTAGATGATCCCTATTTCTAGGTCCTATACCCCAACTTGATTTTGACATGTCTTTTTGGTGTTAACACTTAAAATAACACCTATTTCATTCTTCAAAACAAGCTTTGTACAAAAATGGACACTTGTTTTCCCTCTCCCTGATAACGCCCCACTATATACATTATAATACACCCACCATCACCCGACAGTGTGACATCCCCTTTAAGAGGATACCCAAATTTCTTTTCACCTTTCCTATTAAGTAAAATAAGATTTTCTCTATATCTCAACAGCTTTTCTTCTATCTCGAATCTTGATCCCACTACTCTTACTTTTTCTTCAATCTTGCCCATTTTCAACTTTTATTATTTTATTACCCTTCACTCCTAATTTTGATAAGATATCTACCACATCATATCCCCCACCATTCTAGCTTAATCTCCCAGATCCTATTATGAAAAGGGTTAGGACAGAGGGTTACTAGATGTTCAATTTTCTGGTTGCTTTAAATTTCTTCACATAAGTGGGTCGCCTTTTGTCAGAAGATGCATTTTCTGGTTGCTTTATATTTCTACACCTAAGTGGGTCAACATATCCTGTTAATGAATGTGTATGATCGGCGGGGGGGAGTTGTAGCTAGTGGATGTGGTAAAGTATGTAATGTTTTCCTTGTAAGTACCTAAGACACGGTTGGAAAGTATTCTGAACCATATTTTTATTTTTAGTTCACTATGCGGAAAATAATATAGCTTTTTAGTTGTTACATGTCTGCTCTCAGAGGGTTGCAGGAGCAGCAGAAGAAGGGGTAGGAAGGGAAGATATAGAACATAAAAATTATTAATATCGAGGAAGGAACCAGACCTTTGTATGTTTACCCTCTTCATCTGTAATTGAACTAGATATGAAAAGTTGGATTTTTCCAATGCATTCATGGTCACCATGGTAGATAGGCCACCATCGAACTTTGTCATTCTGTTTGAATACACATATACAATTGAGTAAGTCACATTTGGGGAGATTGAGCATCTTATTTAAGGACTTATGTGCATTTTGAAACGGATACATACAGGGTTCTCAGCTATAAATGATAGCGGAATTGAAGCGTGGCCTTGGATCATTTGTTTTGAATCTCTAACTTCAACTAGAAGTACATTCCCTTGACTTTCTGGAAAACTAAAAACAGAGGAACTTGTCATAGACAGTACACGGGTAAAAAGTAAAAACAGACTGATTTAGGGCTACTAAAGAAACTTAGCAGGTACATTTTATGTGCCATTTATATGACTCGTTAGATCATAAAACTCAGCGAAAAATGACATATATATGAGGTTTTCAAAATAAAATGGCCAGCTGTGGTCATATTTGCAAGAAACAACGTTGCAACTTTTAAAGGGACCCAAAAAAGAACCAATCAAACTTACAAGTCATGGTACTCGCCAGTTCCTGAACGTAAGCATATTGCAGAACCAGAATCCATTTGAGCATCTTCTGTGGAGCTCTTCAGACGGAATATGCATGACAATGGCTCTGAAATCACAAGACATTATTTCCATTGACTAAAACGAGGTCCAAACATGATTTGTACTTTTTCATAATCCAGCACAAGGCTCCCACCTAATGTGAAACTTGGATGTTCACATGAAACCTCCACATGCTCTTTAAATGAAAAGGTTCTGCGTGCATCATATAAGTTTCCATTCGAACCTTTTATAGAGCGCAAGGGGGTGGGGACTCGGTAGTGACTTTAGCATATTTTTTGGAGAGTAACCAATCTGATTCCTCGTAAAAAATATTTCTGAAGTGACAAATCCTCAAGCTCTAAAATTCTAAATTACTCTGTGGCTCCCAAATTAAACTCAGTTGAAATAATTCTGATTGACTTAGCAAAGAAAGGCATGACCTAAAATTTCAGATGGTACTTCCTTTTTGTTTTATTTCTCTTTCTGCATACAAAAGCTGACGGTCCATTTGATAAGCGGTAATAAACAGTGGTAATGGGAATGACTTTGTGGTATAAACTTTAAGAAAATTCAAATACAAATATCTATGGGAATGATACTTCACCCGAAGAATTTCATTTTCTTCGTAATTCTTCATTACCCTCCATTACCATTACCATTACCATGGATATTGTGATGTTTTTCTTCTCAAGTTACACTTGAGTTCATTCCCATTACTGTCCTATATTATCGGCTACCGTCATTTATTCCCATTACCATTACCATGTGATGTTACTTTGCTTCTCAAATTACAATTAAGTTCATTCTCATTACCGTCACCTATTACCGGTTATTCGGTTAACGAAGATGCCGTGAAGGTAGGTTAGGGCCTCGGCGCTTCATACAAACACTCTTCATCCTTATTTTCATATACACTAATACACGTAAATATATATTATCAAAATGATATGCCTTTATATTCAATAGTTGAGATACATTAGAAATACTTGCCATCTCCTTAATGCCCTTGTAGTTCATTTAGACAAAAAAAAAAAAATCTTCTCGAGAACTATGAACTTCAAAGTGACTATATAACTTGCATCCACAAGTAATGAAACATGGACTGACACTCAAAAAACTCCAATCTCCTTTTTATCGATTTTCTTCTTTTCTAAATGTATGCATGAGAAATAAGCTGTAAATTGTCAATCAATATTATGCAGATAATTACTACAAACCTTCACGTGTTAGTGTTAATGACGAGTTCACAAGTGAATTGATGCTTGTTTTCACAACTGATGAAACATGGCGTACATACTCTGTCCCTGCCTGTATGTACAATGCACCATGCTGAGAGAAAGTACTCTTAAGTTTTCTTCTCGGTATAATGCGCAGCGTTTTCACTGCCACAACAAGAAATGCCAAATGACTATTCAAAGTTTTCAAATGAAGATAGGATATCCTGAAGACAAAACCAGACTTTAACTTTATAATACTTTTATGGAAGAGTATCGGGGGTGGCACAAAAGTATGATAGTACACGCTTGTAAACAAAAACACACACAAAAAAAGAAAAAAAAAGTAATGAAGCATGAGTCTACCTTCCACTCTAATCTTGCTGAATACTTTATTTGGCTTCCTACAGCATGTTTCTTCTGAGATCTTAGGGTCCGCACCTTTTTCTGTCTGTATACCAGGTGGATGAAGCAGGATATTGTTCAGCCTACAATGACCCACGAAAAAAAGCAGGAGATTGAGTGACAACCACTTCTTCTACAGTTTAAAATTGAAATTGACACATCCAAAAGGTGGCATACCCAAAAGCTGTCCAAAGGATAATGCACTCATCACGTAGAAACTCGGGTGCATCTGGGCAGCCTTTTGCCCATGCATGCAAGCATAGCCGAATGCAGGCATCATATGCAACAAGTGTTTGGAAGGCATGTTGGCCGCTGCAGCATTTTGCAAGTCAGACAAGAGAACGAAACAATAAACCTCATAAAAGAGTTTGCTTTGTTGATAAATTATACGATAACTGGAATTCTCCAATATGTAACAACCAACTGCCAACTTTCACCACTTCATAGTAAATAATTTATTGAAAGAGAAGATATGACAAAAGTAACCTGAGGCCGTTGAGGGTATACAACACTTAGTAAGCAAGCATAACAGAAGTTGATATATAAAGGTGTATATTTTGGACTTTCAGGATAGTAAGTTGAGATAGTCCTACTAAAATTGATGAACAAACAAAATTGACAGAATGTAATAAAAGAAAGGGAGGTCTCTTTGAGGATACTAATTAAAAGTCCAGCAAACAAATCTACAAATTTTCAGAAGTTAAAACATGGAACTGTAAATTGGTAATAAAAACATAATAATAAGGCACCTTGTATCATAACAACAAAGTGGCTCCATGATATCTGGCATACAGTGGGGTGCTAGCATTTCTTCTTTCACCAAAGTGGTTGAAGGATTTGTTCTGAAATGACAAAAGAGACAAAGTTTCATACCATAATAGACAGATACAACCAATTAAACCATAGTAGTATTGCATAAATATATTAAAGCAGGAGGCAGTCAAGCACAAGTTAATTAGTTAATTACTTCTCGTTCAAATCATTCTTTTCCAAAGTTTCTGTCTTTTTTCCTGACAAAATTGGGTTGGCCTCTTCATAACAGTCGGCATCTCTAGGCATGTACAGCCCTTTTCTAGTCCGTCCATCCATTGTAACATCCATATCAGTCACATGTTTCTTTTCTTCTGTAGGCTTGTGTACCTGGTCTCCATCAGCATTGACCGGGGGAGCACTTGGAGTACCCAAGTCTCCAACATCATAGTATCTGCTATGATTAATGGGTGTATCCTACAATGAGAAAAACCATCAGAAAATTCAAAACTTGTGTCTTCTAAAGCTGCACATATCTTCACATTTTCATCTGCAATACCATCTTAAAGGGAAATTTTCACTCTTACCTGTGAACTAAGTGGGTTAACGTTATTAAGAGCGTGACTGCAACTATCTGGAGCCATATAGTGCTCACTGTGTTTGTCAAGCACCACATCATTGAATCTCTTGGTACGATCTGGCAATTTAACTGTAAGATCAATCTTAGACAATCCTCTATTTATCAACGGCAAAGGTTGTCTACTTCTCAAATTTGTGCTAGCTTGTAAATCAATGATTTCTTCATCATTGTCATGAAGAATAGGCATATTGACATCATTGCACCTTGAAAATTTTTGGTTGAAATTCTCAGAATAATAACCATCCATGTCATATGGGGCTGAAGCAACACTTTCTTCATCACTGTCATTACTGACAGTCTGTTCATCAGATTCACAGATATCAAAAGTTGATATACTATGTTTGCCAAGCAAGCCAGAATGGAACTTCAGAGGGGGTAAAGTTTTGGGTGACATATAATTGCTTCTGTTGCGAAGAAACGGGGATGATTTGAAGACTGTTCCACACTCAAAGTTATCCACTGAGGAAGGACCAGCCTCCATCACATCTTCTTTCCCCTACAAGTACAAAGAGAAACATATGAAGTATTAACATATGCAGGATAATCACGCTACTTGTCTCACCTTGCCATCCTAGAGCTACACAGAAAGAGAGAAACTGCCTATTTATCGACCAGTGACCCAAACAAAAATCAGTTAAGTGACATATGAAGTACTTTGGTAACTCGAGAATTTCAGGAATCATGCTTTCATGCTGAAGCCCAAGTTTGATTAAATTACGTTACTGACTTGCGAATGATCCATGTTGAAGCATTGAAAAATCCAACACCACAGGAGTGGTTAATAAATTGTTACCAATGAAACGGTTTCGCTTCCTTTTGGCAGATTTCCCATGAAAATCAAAATGTAGGCCAAAACTCAAATCCTATAAATCATATTCAATCACATACAATCTATCGGACTCGAAACCCTAACCCCTCTTTTTCTAATCTATAGTACTAGTCTTTTACGCACGTGATGCGAACGAAAGTAAATAAAAACAGATCAAAAAATAATTAAACGGAAAGATTATTGGTTTCGGGACGTAGATCATGGACTGATTAAGGGACTTTTCATATTTCTATTGTGTTTGATTTGTTAATAGTAATTTAAGATGTCAATTATTTCTAATTTGTCCATATGATGTGTTATTAGTAGGGGGCATTTTAGAGTATTTTATAGGGATCACCAAAAAGTCATTTACATTTATGACCAAAAGAGTTCCCTTGTAGGATAGAGATTACTTGAACTCCAAGGGAATGCATTACATTCCTCCACGTGTCACCATGACTTGGCAAGTGATATGCGACATGTCATGCACAGACATTACTCATTATTGTTTTCTCACAAAAAAAAATGTTGTTGTAATACTTGAACCCATGACCTCTACACTCATAAGATAAAGTTTTATCCACTACTCCAACTATACAACTTCCTCCAAAGTAACACTCCTTGAAAAAAAAAACCATGCTTATAAATGTTAAAAATATTAATGCCCAAAATGTATAATTCTATTTGAGTAACAATCTATTATAACAAAATTTAATTATTTTTCTTTGTTTCCTTAGATCATGAGTCAAGTTGTTAAAAATAAGTTATTTTTTGTGTTTTTTCAGCTAACCAATTATGTGTTTTTTCCAAAATAAATTATGGACATTGTAATTCTTCAATGTACAACGATTTATAATTTAATTTATTTCTTACAATTTTTAAACTGAAGCACAAAACAATGACATAAGCTTTATCCAAATCAAGTGAATTACTCAAAAAATCAGTTTGCTGGTTATTTGTTAACTACTCCACTCCGTAATATCTATTCTAAAATGATGATAATTATGTTTCACATAATTAAATAAAAAAATTATCTCCAAATACACGCAACGACCCAGGGCATCCCGGGGACCAATAAAGAGTTTTCTCTCTTAAACATTTTCTACCTCCCCAAACAGTCAAATTTTTAAGCGAAAATTTTAAATGATAAATACAATTTCCAACCACAAACACAATTTAAAGCCAAATTATATTATTAAAATACATTGTGAAACAAATACAAATACATTTTCATCTCTAAATTGAGATCCTAGCCTGCAGTTTCTAGTTTTCTTCGGTGCTAATTTCCGTACTATCCCTTCTTCATTTCGAAATATGCGTTTGATTTCAATAAAGCCTCCTCCTTTCTATTAAATTAAAACTTTGTAGCCATCTAAATACAATGTAATATCCTGAAATTCTAAAATAAAACTAACAAAATCACAACGACAGAAAATCAAGAGATTATTTTTTCCCCAAAACAGAAAATTCTTGATATAGAAACAAAATATAAGGAGAAACCTGAAAATCTCTGAAAATGGAAATTGAAGGAAACCCTTCAAAAATTATAGCAAGATACTACAAGAAAATGCCCAAATTGGCACACAAAAAGAGAAGTATTTAAAGAAATAGGTGAAAGTTAGTGAAGGATTACAATACCTGTTTAATCCAATTGATTGCAGTTTGATCTAGACCTTGAGCAAACATTTTGAATTTTAGAGGATGGGCTTTAGGAGTTGCAGTAATTGGAAGGTGCACTGATTTGCGAGCTTATGCACAGACGATGAGACGAAGAACTCGAACTAACGAATAGAAGGAGCGTTTTGGGGATAACGGCTAGTTTGAAGAAAACGTACACTATTTATTACTCTTGGTATTTTAACGTTTTTTTCAAAAAAAGAGATCATCATACTCCGGCTGAGTCTAAAGTAAAATGTCATGCACTGCTATTGCTATATTAGGCGTGGTTATTGGACAGGGTAATCCAATAGATAAAAGATCGGATCAATATTAAAAAAATCTTCACCTTTTTATCTTATTAATGGACAGGATTGATATGGGGTCTTTGTATATAGGATTTTTATAAACATTAGTAAAAACCCCAATTACTTTAAATGAAAATAAATGGGTCAGATATGGTCCAAATGTATGACTCATTACCATGAAACATTAACTTAATGACCCACCCAACAGTACCCAGACTTCTCTTTGTTCTCAAACCTCACGGCTCACCCCCTCGCTTTCACTCTCCTCCCTTCATTCACCACCAGTCCACCACCACCACCACAACTCCAAGCCGGCGAACTTTTTCTGTTCTCAAACTTTACGGCTCACCCCCTCACTTCCACTCTCCTCCCTTTATCCACCACCACCACAACTCCACGCCAGCGAACTTCTCTCTGTTGTCAAACCTCACGGCTCACCCCTCACTTTCTCTCTCCTCCCTTCATCCACCACCACCACATATCCACGCCGGCGAAATTCTCTTTGTTCTCAAACCTCACGGCTCACCCCTCACTTTCTCTCTCCTTCCATAATCCACCACCAAAAGTGCACGTCGACAAAGCCGACGACATTCCAACAAGGCGTCCAACCACGACAACTAAACCATCACCTCCTTTTCCCTATTTTTTTGTTTGGTAATCAATTAATAAACCTTAGATCTAATCAATTTTAATTAAGTTTAAGGGCTCGTTTGGTATCACTGCCGATTTTCAATTTTTGATTTCGTAAACCATATGATTTAGATTGAATCATAAAAAAAATATAAACTTACTTATACTAATGATGTTGATTTTGAAAACTGGCAACAAAAAACTGAAAACTACTTTTTGTAGTTTTCATATTTTGGTTTTTAGTTTTGTAAAAAACAGAAAATTGAAAACAAAAACATACCGAACGACCCTCTAGTTGTTGATTTTTTTTTTGTTTGGTGTCATGATTTTGTAAATTAATGTCTATAATGCTTTATCAAACACCCACTTTGGCTGCTGGAGTTTAAACACCTTCTTTGGCTGTTGCTGGAGTTTGTGATGTTGTTATTCTTGTTTTTTTTTTTTTTTTTTTGTCTTCAAGGAATTGGAGCAGTTTGTCATTTTCCTATTTTTTTATTTGGTACTCCCTCCGTTTCATTTTGTTTGTTACGTTTGGACTTTTGCACGTTTATTAATGTATAATAGAGATTTTTTTTCTTTTTTATTAAAAAAATTAACCCAAATAAAACCTCAATCCACTAATCACTACAACAACCAATAAGATTGTTTTATTTATCAAAATGAACCAATAATGAAAAATCACAAAGATTGCTAACTTAACATACTTGGGAAATGGTAAATAAATTTAATGAGTTGAAAAAGTTGACCAATTAAAATTAAGAGTGGGCACAAAAAATAACACTATAATAAGTTTATAAATAGAAAGATTCTTCCATGTAACAAACAAAATGAAACACCCTAAAATGAATACGTAACAAACAAAAAGAAACGGAGGGAGTAGTAAATTTGCGGTGTCCTACTCCCTCCGTCTCTTTTTGTTTTTTATGTTTGATATTTTTCACGCGATTTAACGACTATTTAATGTGCATTGAGATTCCTCTACTTTTTTTATTTAAACAAGAAAAATTACGTTTATTTATAATGTTTTCACTTTTATCAAAAATCTCACATTGGAAAAATGAGAAATATTTAATGTCCAATGGATTTAATTGGTTAAAATAATATTTGGGCACAAATTTTGATAGAATATTAATGCATTATGTGACAATATAAAAGGAAATGTAAAGAACAAAATGAAACACCCAAAATAGAATACGTAAAAAACAAAAGAGACGAAGGGAGTACTATTTTTTTGGCTTTTGGATGGTATTCACAATTAATGTGGTATTAATTACTAATGTCATCCATTCACTGCAACGACATTAGATTTGCTGTAAAAGAAACGGCATTATATGAGCTTGACCATATGTCGACCCGCCATTATATGAGCTTGACCATATGTTGACCCGCTATTAACCCTATAAGCTTTTGGCTATGACCCTGACTCGACCTTGGCCCTTATGACCTTGACCCTTACCCTGACGCGCTTATATTCTCTATGATTCGTCCCGCTAATAACCTGCACCGACCCCTCCAATAACCAGGCTTAACTTCTATGTACGGTGTACCAAAAGTCCAAAAGTGCTATGTACTACTCCCTCCGTCTCTTTTTATTTCTTACACTTTCTGTTTTTAATTTCTCATTTTAATCTCTAATTTAGAATCTTTCCATTTATATTGTATCATAAATGTGCTTAATATTCTGTCAAAAATCGTGCAAATGATTATTTTAATTAATTAAAAATAACTGGGACACTAAACATTTCGCACTTTCCAATTGAGACATTAAATCTCTCACACTTTCTCAGTGTCATATTTTGGATAAATGTGAAAACAATATCAATAAACGTCATTGCATTGTTTAGATTTTTTTAAAAAAAGAATATTTATCAACATTAATTGGTTGTTAAATCGCATGCATAATGCCAAACGTAAATTATAAAATGGGACGGAGAAAACACTTTGTATGGCTAGTTAATTAATTGATTTATAAATATATGTTTCGTATAAGTTATACTTCGATTAAAAGTGTTAACCCTCTTTAATACAACAATGAAAAAGTTAACCCCTCCTCTTTCTCTCTCGTTTATCATGTTTGTCTCTCTCTTTCCACAAAACCTTCTCTCTCATTCTGTTCCTTTTTCGGTAATCAAATTAATTTATTGATAAAAATTTGTACGACATCTACATAAATATTTGAATATAACTAATACATATCAATCGAATCAAATAAAAATTTATTTTTAACATACCTACGATCGTAGTATATCGAACTTTCTATATACCCTCTTTTGTAACGACGTGATTAACAACCTTCTTCGACGAGGGGGTGTATAGATATGGTGTAGCCATGATAAATATAATTTCAGTCTGATTCGTTTGATTGTTTATGAAACATTGACCTCCTTTTCGATTCCGCCAAATAATCTTTACGGAATAAACAACCTGAACTAAACTAAACACACAAAACTTAACAAGAATTAAAAGTACCATAGAGATACTTACTAAACTAAATATATGTAGCTTTACTAAGACCAAACACACAAAAAAAAATACAGAATTAAAGAGAAAGGGTCAAAAATAAGAAATTTTCCCTATAAATTTTGCTATTTAAGAAACCCTAATTTTTGTAAACTCTAAAAAGTGAAGGAGAGTAGGGAGAGAGAGGAAACGACATATTTCTCTCTCGTTCTACCTCATTCCCTCGATCATATTCTCCATATTTGAAATTTACGTTTATTAAAATTAAAAAATCAATGGTAATTTCAAGATTTCTTTTCATATATTTTGGTCTTAATTAAATGATTTTTGTACCTTTTTATATTCAATGGAGGATGATGATGGAGAACACACATGAGCAGCAACAATATCAACGATGAAAAGGTTAAAATATGGAAAAAAAAGTTATAGACGCCAACATTTGAGACTCGTCCCGATTCGAAAAGTTTGGTGATGAAATGATTACCCACTTGTGCAAACGCGCTCTAATTGGACGACGAACGAACCTTGATTGACTGAACAAGCGACCTGGAGCTGAAACTACCAAATAAGGTAATTACTAAAAACTGAAAACTATCCAAAATGGACTAAAACACGTACGTCTTTAATACGTAGTTGAATATCGTCGGACAAATGCATTTTCGTTCTGATAAATTGAATTTAATTGGTCGTGTGCAGCAAACCTGCACACGCCACAATATTCTAGTGCTTGTCTTCAGGCTTTAGGAAAAATAGCCTAAATAATAACATTTTCCGGACTCGGATTTCTTGGACATAACACATTTAAATATTAACCTAAGTTACTAAATTATAATCATGCCCACCTAAAGATGGCTGTGGGCCGGGCCGGCCCGAAGCCCGACCCGACCCGGCACGAAAAAAGCACGGCCCGGCACGAGCACGCAAAAAGCACGGTCCGGCACGGGCACGAAGTCGTGGGCCGGGCCTGGGCCTTACTTTTTTGGAAAAAGCACGACAAGGCACGGCACGACTCGACCCGGCACGACAAAGCACGTTAAATTTAGTCAAATTAGCCTTAGGCACGACGGGCCGGCCCGGCACGGCACGAAAGCACGTGGGCTTGGGCCGGGCCTAGGCCTTATTTTTAACTTTTCGGCCCGGCACGGCACGACACGAAACAACGTGGGCCTGGCGTGGGCCCGGTACGGTTAGGCCCACGACCCGTGGGCCCGACACGAAGCACGACCCGGCCCACAGCCATCCACCTGTGCTTGAAGTGAAGGAAATAATGCCATTGGTCCAAGTATGCATTCAATTCTAAGTCTAATAAGGCCCTGTTCTTTAGAGTTGAACTGAACTGAACTGAACTGAACTGAAGCGAACTGAACTGAACTGAATGCTCCTGAACTGAACTGAACTTAACTGAACTGAACTGAATGCTCATGAACTGAATTGAACTGAACTGAACTTAACTTAACTGAACTGAAATGAACTTAACTTAATAGAATATATTACCGAAATAAATAAAAATAATAATCTGTAATTGATTACTAAATAATTACAATAAATAATAAATATTAATAATAATAATAATAATAATAATTCATAGTTAGTAACTAATAACTAAATAATTAATAACTAATAATTCGTAACTAATTAATAAAAATAATAATAAATTATATTAATTATTAATAAATAATTAGTTCTAAATAATAATAATAAGTAATATAATAATATAAATATAAATATAAATAATAAGTAATATAATAATATTAATAATATACATATAAATAACAAGTTTTACAATAATATAAATAATAATATAAGTAATAAATAATAATAATAATAATAATAATAAACAATAATAATAATAATAATAATAATAATAATAATAATAATAATAATAATAATAATAATAATAATAATAATAATAATAATAATAATAAGGGTGTTGGAGGCCAATTAGTGGCTAGGCTCCCATCCAACTTTGTGTAATCGTTTCTTTATAATAATAATAATAATAATAATAATAATAATAATAATAATAATAATAATAATAATATTATTATTATTAAGTTAAATTGAATTGAATTAAACTTGATGTGGGCTTAGTATACTTCCACAAGGAGGCCCAAGACAGGGGTAACCTGAGTATATCCCACCTGCGTATGGCACGTGGATCCAAGGGCTGAATGATGGCCCAAGCCTCATCCCTTAAGCAATAAAAGGACGTTCTCTCTGTTACAACCCACTTGATTCATGGCCAGGCCCAAAACCAAAGGGACCATCAGGCTCTATTCCATACTCTCACTCCTGGACACGTGTTCCAATCCCCAGCAGGCATCACATCTTACAGTTAGGGTTATGGGAATTGTTAGGTTATGATACATATGATATTACATAAATCATGCGGAAACAACCATTAACTCAGGAATACATATTATTTACACATAATCATATAGCATAATTTAGACGCATACTCTTTGTTGCGTGCCCTCCCTAGCTGCGCCCGAACCGAGCAAGAACAAGTCTTTAGGACTCCAAGTGTCGTCCCTCCGTAGATAGTCCACAGCACGTCCGGATCCGCCTTAAGATTGACCAACTAGAATCGCCCTTAAGGTACTAGAATTTTCGGCACTTTTGAGCAAGATGTGTGACTGAATTTTTCTCTCAAAAACTCACTTTGAATACTTGAAAAAACTCGTTATAAATTGTGAACCCAGGCCACATATTTATAGGGGTATGGAAAGAGAATTGGAATCCTATTAGGATACGAATTAATTAAACTTAGAATCCTACAAGAACTCTAATTAATTAATTTATCAAATAGAATTAGGAATTTAATCATTAACCGAACTCTGCACGTTTTAGGAATCGTGCATGAACACAAACTCACACACACACACACGGCAGCCACGATGGGCCGCCCATGCGCGTGCGTGCGAGCAGCAGCCCACGCAGCGAGGCCCACGCAGCCGCGGCCTTGGCGCGCGCTGGGCCTGCCTTGCGGTAGGCCTGGCCGCTGCCTTGGCTGGGCTTGTGGCGTGCGTTTGGCTTGCTGGGCGATGGCCTGGCTTCGAGCTGGGCCCTCTTCCGGCAGGCCTCGTCCGATGCTTATTCGTACGATACGCTTCCGATTAAATTTCCGATTCCGGAATTCATTTCCGATACGAACAATATTTAACATTTCCGATTCCGGAATTAATTTCCGTTTCGAACAAATATTTAATATTTCCTTTCTGGAATTATTTTCCGATTCCGATAATATTTCCGATTCTGACAATATTTCCGTTTCCGGCAATATTTCCGATTCTGGCAATATTTCCATTTCCGATAATATTTTCCGATACGTACCATGTTTCCGTTTCCGGCAACATCTACGACTTGGATAATATTTATATTTCCGATACGATCCATATTTCCGTTTCCCGCAATATCATCGTTTCCGGAGTATTCATTTCTTGCCTGTGGCGATCTCAGCTCCCACTGAAACCAAGATCCGTCGATTCCGAATATTCATAGATGGAGTATCTAATGCCATTAAATACTTGATCCGTTTACGTACTATTTGTGTGACCCTACGGGTTCAGTCAAGAGTAAGCTGTGGATTAATATCATTAATTCCACTTGAACTGAAGCGGCCTCTAGCTAGGCATTCAGCTCACTTGATCTCACTGAATTATTAACTTGTTAATTAATACTGAACCGCATTTATTAGACTTATCATAGAATGCATACTTGGACCAAGGGCATTATTTCCTTCAGTCTCCCACTTGTCCTTAGGGACAAGTGTGCATTTCCTAATTCCTTTGTCGCTCGATGCTTGCTCTTGAACATAAGGTAAGAGTTGTCATCCTTATTATGTCCAGAGGTGTTCCTCGGTTTCAGAGTTCAACTGATCAAATAAACAGATAATCATAGCCTATGATTCATCCGAGCACGGCCATGCATTTCACAGTTTCTAGCTCTCCGAGTGGCCTTGTACAACTTTTAAGCATCTCATCCCGATTTATGGGAGGACAATCCCAATCTTGCGATCTTGAGATTAGACTTCGTTTGATAGGTGATTACCTGAGCGTTGCCTTTATAGCCTCCTTTTACGGTGCGACGGTTGGTCAACGTCAAAGCAACCAGTTCTCAAACAAGTAATCTCAAATCACTCAGGTATTGAGGATTTAGTGTCTAATAATTTAATGAAATTTACTTATGACAGACTTTCATCTCTTACAGTAAAGTTTTATAGGTCTTGTCCGATACTAGTCTTCCCAAAGTAAGTATCTATGCAAATGATTATGACATTGCCATGTCCACATAGTTCAAGAAACAGAACTACTAGTCATCTTGCATTCTAATCGTCTAACGTTTTCTATGCGTCCAATTTTATAGAAAACTCCGATTAGGGACCATTTTCAATCTTTGACATTCAAGTTCACTTGATAGACATTTCTTAGTCACAGGACTGGTCCTGACAGTCTATCTTGAATATATCGTCAAATTGAAGGGACTCATCATTTAATAAACCACAAATTAAATGGAAAAATGAATTCTTTTCATTTATTGTGAATGATTAACCAATAATGTTTTACAAAGATTTAAACTCTAAAACTTTAAAACATTAAATAGAGACATCAAAGCCATTCTCCAATATGCTTGATTCCCATAGCTGCAGTGTGCGAGTTGTGCTTCGCCTGCGGCAGAGGTTTAGTTAATGGATCTGATATGTTGTCATCAGTTCCAATTTTGCTTATCTCGACTTCTTTTCTTTCAACGAACTCTCGTAGAAGGTGAAATCTACGAAGTACATGCTTGACTCTCTGGTGGTGTCTAGGCTCTTTTGCCTGTGCAATAGCTCCGTTATTGTCACAATACAGGGCTATTGGTCCTTTAATGGAGGGGACTACACCAAGTTCACCTATGAACTTCCTTAGCCATATAGCTTCCTTTGCTGCTTCATGTGCAGCAATGTACTCCGCTTCAGTTGTAGAATCCGCAATGGTGCTTTGCTTAGCACTTTTCCAGCTTACTGCTCCTCCGTTGAGGCAGAAGACAAACCCAGACTGTGATCTGAAATCATCTTTGTCGGTTTGGAAACTTGCGTCCGTATAGCCTTTAACAATTAATTCATCATCTCCACCATAGACCAGGAAGTCATCTTTGTGCCTTTTCAGGTACTTCAGAATGTTCTTGGCAGCAGTCCAATGCGCCTCTCCTGGGTCTGACTGGTATCTGCTCGTAGCACTGAGTGCGTACGCAACATCCGGGCGTGTACATATCATAGCATACATTATTGAACCAATCAATGATGCATATGGAATCCCATTCATTCGTCTACGCTCATCAAGTGTTTTTGGGCACTGAGTCTTGCTTAGAGTCATTCCATGAGACATGGGTAGGTAGCCTCGCTTGGAGTCCGCCATCTTGAACCTATCAAGCACCTTATTGATATAAGTGCTTTGACTAAGTCCAATCATCCTTTTAGATCTATCTCTGTAAATCTTGATGCCCAATATGTACTGTGCTTCTCCTAGATCCTTCATCGAAAAACATTTCCCAAGCCAAATCTTGACAGAGTTCAACATAGGAATGTCATTTCCGATAAGTAATATGTCGTCGACATATAATACTAGGAAAGCAATTTTGCTCCCACTGACCTTCTTGTATACACAAGATTCGTCTGCGTTCTTGATGAAACCAAAGTCACTGACTGCTTCATCAAAACGTATATTCCAGCTCCTGGATGCCTGCTTCAATCCGTAGATTGACTTCTTTAGCTTGCATACCTTTTTAGCATTCTTTGGATCCTCAAAACCTTCAGGCTGTGTCATAAACACAGTTTATGTTAAAACGCCGTTTAAGAAAGCAGTTTTGACATCCATCTGCAATATTTCGTAATCGTAATATGCAGCGATTGCTAACATTATCCGAATAGACTTTAGCATTGCAACTGGTGAAAAAGTTTCATCGTAATCCACACCGTGGACTTGCCTGTAACCTTTTGCAACCAATCTAGCTTTGAAAACTTCAAGTTTCCCATCCTTGTCCTTTTTCAGTTTGAAAACCCATTTGCTTCCAATGGCTTGATAGCCATCTGGAAAATCGACCAAATCCCATACTTGGTTTTCAGACATGGAGTCCAATTCAGATTGCATGGCTTCTTGCCATTGCTTGGAGCTAGGGCTCGTCATAGCTTGTTTGTAAGTCGCAGGTTCATCACTTTCAAGTAATAGAACATCATAGCTCTCGTTCGTCAAAATACCTAAGTACCTTTCCGGTTGAGATCTATATCTTTGCGATCTACGCGGGGTAACATTTGTAGTTTGACCATGATTCTCACCAGATTCTTCTAAAGATCTCTGAGTTTCATCCTGAATGTCATCTTGAGCATTCTCTAGAGTTTGTTGTTCGACTCGAATTTCTTCGAGGTCTACTTTTCTCCCACTTGTCATTTTGGAAATGTGATCTTTCTCCAAAAAGACACCATCTCGAGCAACAAACACCTTGTTCTCAGATGTATTGTAGAAGTAATACCCCTTTGTTTCCTTTGGATAGCCCACAAGGATACATTTGTCAGATTTTGGATGAAGTTTGTCTGAAATCAATCGTTTGACGTATACTTCACATCCCCAAATCTTCAGAAAAGACACATTTTGAGGCTTTCCAAACCATAATTCATATGGAGTCTTTTCGACAGCTTTAGACGGAGCTCTATTTATAGTGAGTGCAGCTGTATTTAGTGCATGTCCCCAAAATTCTAATGGAAGTTTGGCCTGACCCATCATTGACCTGACCATGTCTAGCAAGGTTCTGTTCCTCCGTTCCGACACACCGTTCCATTGTGGTGTTCCAGGAGGAGTCAATTCTGATAGAATTCCACATTCTTTCAGATGGTCATCAAATTCATAGCTCAGATATTCACCGCCTCTATCAGACCGCAGTGCCTTAATCTTCTTGCCTAATTGATTCTCTACTTCACTCTGAAATTCCTTGAATTTGTCAAAGGATTCAGACTTATGCTTCATTAGGTAGACATAACCATATCTACTGAAGTCATCAGTGAAAGTGATAAAGTAGCTGAAACCACTTCTAGCATTTGTACTCATTGGTCCACATACATCTGTATGGATTAAACCCAATAGTTCATTTGCTCTTTCTCCAACTTTAGAGAAAGGTTGCTTTGTCATTTTGCCAAGTAAACATGATTCGCATTTACCATAATCCTCTAAGTCAAATGGTTCTAGAATTCCTTCCTTTTGAAGTCTTTCTAAGCGTTTCAAGTTTATATGGCCTAATCGACAATGCCACAGATAGGTGAGATCTGAATCATCCTTTTTGGCCTTTTTGGTATTTATGTTATATACTTGTTTGTCGTGATCTAATAAATAAAGTCCATTGACTAATCTAGCAGATCCATAAAACATCTCTTTAAAATAAAACGAACAACTATTGTCTTTTATTAAAAAGGAAAATCCCTTAGCATCTAAGCAAGAAACTGAAATGATGTTTTTAGTAAGACTTGGAACATGGAAACACTCTTCCAGTTCCAAAACTAGCCCGGAGGGCAACGACAAATAGTAAGTTCCTACAGCTAATGCAGCAATCCGTGCTCCATTTCCCACTCGTAGGTCGACTTCACCCTTGCTTAACTTTCTACTTCTTCTTAGTCCCTGTGGATTGGAACATAAGTGTGAGCCACAACCTATATCTAATACCCAAGAAGTTGAATTAGCAAGTATACAGTCTATAACGAAAATACCTGAAGATGGAACGACTGTTCCGTTCTTCTGATCTTCCTTTAGCTTCAAGCAATCTCTTTTCCAATGCCCCTTCTTCTTGCAGTAGAAGCATTCGGATTCAGAAGTGGGTTGACTGACCTTCCTCTTTACAGATTTGGCGCCAGTTTGCTTAGTTGGGCTGGCCTTGTTGCCACCTTTCTTAGCATTCCTCTTCTTTCCAGATTTCTTGAACTTGCCCCTACGCACCATAAGCACATCCTGCTTATCACTTTTGAGCGTCTTTTCAGCGGTTTTCAGCATACCGTGAAGCTCAGTGAGCGTTTTGTCCAGACTATTCATACTGTAGTTCAGTTTGAACTGATCATACCCGCTATGAAGAGAATGGAGGATGGTGTCTATAGCCATTTCCTGAGAAAATTGCTGATCCAGCCGACTCATATTCTCAATGAGTCCAATCATTTTGAGAACATGTGGACTTACGGGCTCGCCTTTCTTAAGCTTGGTCTCAAGAATTTGCCTATGAGTCTCGAATCTTTCGACTCGAGCCAGATCTTGGAACATGTTCTTCAACTCACTGATGATTGTGAAAGCATCTGAGTTGATGAACGTTTTCTGCAGATCCGCACTCATGGTGGCGAGCATTAGACATTTCACATCCTTGTTGGCATCAATCCAACGATTGAGGGCTGCCTGAGTGACCCCGTCGCCTGCAGCTTCGGGCATCGCCTCATCTAGGACATACTCCTTTTCTTCCTGCATAAGAACTATTTGCAAGTTCCTTTGCCAGTCAAGGAAGTTTTTCCCGTTCAACTTCTCCTTTTCGAGAATTGATCGAATGTTGAATGAATTGTTGTTTGCCATATTAAAAATTACAATTGAAAAGAATAAACAAATAAATAACCATTCACAGTTTCTCTTAATAAACTTAAATTCTAGCATACATGCATAATTCAATGTTTATTAAGCATTTTATTCAAGTTATGTGTTCCGGCAGGTGTGAATAAAATGATTCCAAGATCCTAAAATCATTGAAGAACTAAGCACAGTTTGTCGACTTAATCCTAGAACATCTTAGGTAAGCAAAAGCCTTTTGCTAATAGTCTAGAAACTATTCTTGGTTGATAGGTACGTCTAAGAACTTATTAGGTAAACCTATCGATTTTGCCACGACATAAAAGGACTCCTTACTTATATCGTTGAGTTTCACCAAAACTAACATGTACTCACAATTGTTTGTGTACCTTGCCCCTTTAGGACCAATAAGTAACACCTCGCTGAGCGAAAACTATTACTAGATTGATGTAAAGGATATCCAAGCAAGTGTATATTTTGGCATTGCACCTTTTAACTCAATTTTTAAGTTTGGAACTTAAGGCTCTTACTATGTTGGTTAGATTTTAAGTGAACTAAAATCCTTAATCATGCAACATAATCAAGCTTTTGATCTCATGCATTTTAAGACATATTTAAAAGCAATAAATAACTTAAAACATGCATAAGATAAATGTGATCTAGTATGGCCCGACTTCATCTTGAAGCTTTAACTTCAAAGTCCGTCTTGAAAATCTCCGTGGGAGGCACCATTTTCTTCAAATAGGATAAGCTATAACTAATTACAACTATTTGATGGTTCGCAGACCATATTTGAATTGAAAAATAACATTGGTACTTTAGACCAATTACATTCAAATTAATGGTACGCAGACCATATTTTCTATCCTATTTGGGCCATACTAGTCACTTCATAACCTGCAAAACAGTACATATACAATATATATACCATTCACCCATTCATTATCATGAATGGCCCACATAGCTGGTTAGTAAAACACATTATGCATCACGTAAACATTTGTAGCAATTAATCAAGGGCACCAATAATCTACCAATTATTCAGTCCTTATTAATTCTAATCAAGTTGTTTTAACCTTAAGGATTTGTAGACCTAATCAAGAGTTTATGACTAAAAAGCGCTCCCACTTAAACCAATAAATTCATATGCTTTACTAATTTTAAACATAAAAATATATTTCTAGTCTAACCGGAAACATACAAATTTAATTAAAATTTAAAGCTCATATAAATTTATAATTGAATCCAAAAAGTTTAATTTAATTTCAGTCTTTATTTAAAGTAACTCATGATTTTAATTTTAGTAAAATAATTAGAATAAATAAAATTTATTATAATTACAATATTCAAAATTAAAATCCAAGAAAATAATTTAAATTATTAATTTTAAAATTTATTAAAATTACGTGAACTGAAATTTTCAAATTAAACATTCGAAACGATCTAATCGTAACGCAAACACCCTACGCATTGCACGCCCATGGGCCGCACGCACACAGCCATTGCTGGCCATGTGCGCGCAGCCCATGCGCTCGTCGCATAGCTGCTGCATCTCCCATCGCAAGCCATCGCACGCTGTGGTGCTCGCTGCGCGCGCGCCAGCGCTCGTCGCACGCGAGCCATCGCTCGCAGTGCGCGCTCGCCAGCGCTCGCTGCGCGCGCTCCATAGCTCGCTGTGCGCGCGAGCCATTGCTCGCTGTGCGCGTGAGCCATCGCTCGCTGTGCGCGCGACATCGCTCGCTGTGCGCGCGAGCCATCGCTCGCTGTGCGCGCGAGCAACGCTGGGCGCAACGCTCGTGGCACGCGAGCTTGCGCTCGCTGCGCGCGAGGCTGCGCGCTCTTGCGCGAGGCAGTGCGCGTTGTGGCGCAGCTCGCTTGCTGCCCACACGCGACTGCCTTGGCTTGCCTTTCTCCCATGCCCATTTGTTCATAGCTCGTGGCCCACGACACAAGGCAGGGCTGCTGCCTTGTGCTCGTGCACCATGCCTTGCTCATTGCATTGGTGCCGCACGGGCGACGAGCTCCCTTGCTCGTCGTCGCATGCCCGCACTATACAACACCCTTAAGGGTAACACGAAGCGTCCATTGCTTTGTGCGTGCAAGTTATATGAACGAATCGCATAAAAATTTAAAATTTATATTTAAAACTAATGACAAATTAATAAATAATATTAATTTCATAATTTTAGGGCGAAAAATCGAAAATTTATTATTCAATTGATTTCCGATTGTTATGGATTCAAGTCTAGGTCATAAAAATTTAAAATTTATCATAAATTTACAATTTTTATAGTGGTTTTTAATCATAGGTTTCTAATTAAATTATAATTAATTATGAAAATCAAATTAATTCTAAATTATTCTAATTTTCAACAAATTAATCATAATTACAAATTAGATTGCATAATTAACAAGGCTAGGCATTCAAACTTGTTAAACATATACAGTAGGTCAATCAAAAATTCAAGATTTATCAACAAGAATCGCAAATATTTAATTTAACATCTTAAATTTACGAAATTTTGCATTCGAAAATCTAAAACCTTCGAAAAGTCATAGTTAGGCTTCGAATTTGAGAATCTGGGTTCGGCAGAAAAAAAACTATTTTTGTCAAAATTTTAGAATGCCTTTTATATGCGGAATTGACACAAAAATCACTCGATTTGGATGAGTAACGAAGAAACTGCCGAAAAACTGCGTACGTATAATTAAATAAACGCAATTTGCAATTAATTAACAATTACGAAAATTAATCACCCCTTTTAATTCTTGCAAATTTGTAATATTTAACCATGTTCATGCAAATTAGATTATGAAAATAATAAGGGGCTCGTGATACCACTGTTAGGTTATGATACATATGATATTACATAAATCATGCGGAAACAACCATTAACTCAGGAATACATATTATTTACACATAATCATATAGCATAATTTAGACGCATACTCTTTGTTGCGTGCCCTCCCTAGCTGCGCCCGAACCGAGCAAGAACAAGTCTTTAGGACTCCAAGTGTCGTCCCTCCGTAGATAGTCCACAGCACGTCCGGATCCGCCTTAAGATTGACCAACTAGAATCGCCCTTAAGGTACTAGAATTTTCGGCACTTTTGAGCAATATGTGTGACTGAATTTTTCTCTCAAAAACTCACTTTGAATACTTGAAAAAACTCGTTATAAATTGTGAACCCAGGCCACATATTTATAGGGGTATGGAAAGAGAATTGGAATCCTATTAGGATACGAATTAATTAAACTTAGAATCCTACAAGAACTCTAATTAATTAATTTATCAAATAGAATTAGGAATTTAATCATTAACCGAACTCTGCACGTTTTAGGAATCGTGCATGAACACAAACTCACACACACACACACGGCAGCCACGATGGGCCGCCCATGCGCGTGCGTGCGAGCAGCAGCCCACGCAGCGAGGCCCACGCAGCCGCGGCCTTGGCGCGCGCTGGGCCTGCCTTGCGGTAGGCCTGGCCGCTGCCTTGGCTGGGCTTGTGGCGTGCGTTTGGCTTGCTGGGCGATGGCCTGGCTTCGAGCTGGGCCCTCGTCCGGCAGGCCTCGTCCGATGCTTATTCGTACGATACGCTTCCGATTAAATTTCCGATTCCGGAATTCATTTCCGATACGAACAATATTTAACATTTCCAATTCCGGAATTAATTTCCGTTTCGAACAAATATTTAATATTTCCGTTTCCGGAATTATTTTCCGATTCCGATAATATTTCCGATTCTGACAATATTTCCGTTTCCGGCAATATTTCCGATTCTGACAATATTTCCGTTTCTGACAATATTTCCGTTTCCGGCAATATTCTGACACTATTTTTTTTGGCCTCTATATGTGCTTTTTAGCATTACTTAATTATGGTTGCATCTAAAAGTTATTTTTAGCATCAATGAAAATTACGTTGCCCCTAAAAGTATGAAATATTGGTTGCCTCTAAAACGTTTTTTAGCATCAGTGAAATTTGAGTTGCCCCTAAAAAACACCTTTTAGCATTAATACAATAATGGTTGCCTCTAAAACTTACTTTTAGCAATAGTGAAATTTAAGTTGCCTCTAAAAAGTATTGTTTAGCATCAATATAGTAATGGTTGCCTCTAAAACGTTTTTTTAACATTATTGAAATTGAGTTGCCCCTAAAGGTTCATTGTTAGCATTAGTGATGTATTGGTTGCCTCTAAAAGTTTGTTTTAGGATTAACGGAATTTAGACCCGTAAATGTTCTGCTTTGCATTTGTAAAGTTTAGGTAGCCTTCAAAAGCCTTTCTAAGCATTAGTTAATTTTAGATTGCCACGAAAAGCTTTTTTGGCACTAGTAAATATATACGAAGTATTACAATTCTAACTTTTAAGAGTTATATCATACTATTATTTTGTAGAGAATAGACACCACAAATAGTGCACCTTTCTTCATGTAAAATACACTTGTTAAAAATATATAGTTGGTAGAAAATAATTGTCCTTTGAATACTTAATGTGTTTTTAAAATAATCAATCAATGATTTTTCCATGCATATAATTTTTATTTTTGTCACTAAAGTAGATTGTTTTTATAATGCCAAAACTCTTGACATATTTGACTTATTTCCTTGATGTTTTCTACTCTTTTTTTATTAATTATCTTCGAAATTGTTTAATAAAAGCATTTAAGGTTATAAAATATATACCACTACTAGAAAAAAGATATTTAATGACGAAATATTTCGTCGTTAAAACTTTTAACAATGGTAACATTCGTCTTTGTGTTCGTTGTAACAGGTTTTGTCGTTATTGGATTTAAATTTTAATTATCGGTTTGTCGTCAACAATTAACTATGACTTTTATGTTCGTTGTTGAAAATTAATGAAGGATTCACTGTTAATAATTAACGACAAACTAAGGAATCATCGTTAATAGATACACATTAACGATAAATTATTAAGCAATAACTACCAAATATTCAATCACAAAATATCATTGCAAATTCAACTTTTTGATAATGACGTCCAATTATTTTATCTTTAATATTAAATTCATATAATAAGTACCCTTATTATCCGTCGTTTTTGGAAGAAACCCTATTTTATCCATTGTGAAAAAATTATAAACCAATAAAATAATATGTAATTTTCATTACTCAAGAATTTTGAAATCATATAAAATTCCAGGTTAGGTGAAACCAACAATCACATGTCCATCATCTCGTTTTTAAGTTCTAAGCCTAAAAGATGATCAATTTTCGTTCGATCTAAACAACAAAAATAAAATAAAATCTACAAGAAATATTAGCGAGCAAGGTCAGGACCGTCCGCGTCCTTTCTTGGAAGTGATATTAAGCGGTTGCAACAACATCAACACTTCCTCTCTTGGAAGTGATATTAAGCGATTGCAGCAACATCAACACATCTGACCTCCAGTTTGTCCATACAGCTCTCTCACACGTCCAAGAATATGCACCTTGTAAGTGGGCAAGCTTTCATCCTAATATAAAAGAATAAGAATGTTAAACAATGAGATTCATGGCACGAGAATATAGATATCGCAGCTTTATGCCTTTTTGAGTCACTAGTTTGTTATTATAATTCTACTAATAATTAGGACTAAGTTCTGAATCCAAAAAGGGGATGCAGGGTATGATATAAAAGGGAATGATATATGTGACATACTGATATCCAATGAAAACAAAATACAACTATGATACAGGAGTATGAATGTATTATATACTTGATTACAATGGAATTAACAGTATTAAGCTTGTCTTTGGAAAGAATACAATTGTTCTAAGCTTTGTACATGTCCTCTTGCAAGAGGTGGCACATAGTTCCTTTTAGATCTCGGCAACGAAGGTTGGAAGATCCATTTTCTCATTGGAATGAACCACTTTTGCATTTGGAGGAACCATTTTCCCTGCAATAAGTGAATAAAATTTACCGTTCAATAAGAAGCTCAAAAAGACAATTAAATATCAGAAGAATATTAAGTAAATCAGTTTTAACTTATGGGGTGCGGCTAACATGATCTACTAACCTGTTTCCCAAACAAACAAAAGACAAAGTGGTCATTTGTTGCTTATACAGTTATACATTAAGCTACATATTTACCTGATTGATTAAGTTTGCACTTCATACAGTAAAATTCTGCATTATCTGAGCTTAATGATACCATATTTAGAGCTCAAGTGATGCAGTCTGACACCCAAGATAAATGACAAATACTAATTAGCAGGTACTCCGTAATATTTATTTTATTGAAGTGAATACAAGACGAAAGCATACACAAAGTGGATAAAAGCACACTTCTTTAATCTACACAATTCTGATAAGGGTGAATCTCACAGTGTACTAAGCCTACTTGCAGATACAATTAGGCGGGAAAAATAAGAACCAGTAGGGGAAGAAATAGAACAGAGAAAAGAGAGAATGAAACTAAGTATATCAATCTATTTATCTGAAACTAAGTGTATCAATTTTACCAGAGAAGCTTTCAGTCTGCATATCAATAACACTAACAATATGCACAGTCTTCACGAATTGCAACCTGAATGTGAATTTACGAACAACCTGAAACTAAAATAGGCACAAAAAAACAACCTAAAGAGCTCACTAGTAGCAGACTAGTTGCCACAATACCAAAAACGCTAGCAAAAGGTTTAAAAAAGTATAGTAGAAATTTGAGATGCAAAGAAAAGATAACAGACTATAAAACATGACTTGTTCCTGATAATATGACTGGACCAAAATCCATCAACCAGGATCTGGGATGACAGAAATCATGTCAGCTTGAATATAAAAAATTAGCTCAGAGAACTCTTTGGTAGGGTAGGAAGGATGCAGCAATGAGTTTCACTACCAGGTCAACTGCAGCTTATTCTGTGTAATCATCGTCAGTTGCTCCATGCTTCAGCTTTGATGTTACCTTGAGGAAGGATTCCACATTGCCTGATACAACCAGATAGATAAATTATTGATGCATGAATTAGAAAGTACAAAATTAAATGTATAATAAGAAAATGAAATAGAAGAGTTCAAGAGAGGACGTAACCATAACAAACATAAAGATGGTCAAACCAACTTAAACTCTAAAATGTGTAAAATCGGCATCATGAATCACTGTGGTCAAAATGAACAATGCAGGATGCTAATTACTTTGCAGTATACATCTTATACTACTAAAATAATAAACAGATTAGCCTTTGAATTCATCATAGGAGTGTAATGAAAGCTCTATTGCTGCTAATATGGTGCATGCCACCTTTTGTCGGGTACAGTGAAGTTCATGAAGAAATCATAAGCAAAAACCTATAGTTTGAAATTGGTGAACTTTGCTGTATTTCTGACAGCATTCTAAATCTAAAATCAAGCAAAAACCTAGAAAGTTTGAACAAGTCGGCCAGATCAATAAATAATAAAACAAAGCTTAGAAACTCACAGCATGCAAGGACAATCTAACACAAAATCGCTTGCAAGTTACAACACCAAAAACGCACATTGAAGTTTATTTGTAATCTTACAACACAAAAACTCTCAAGCCAAGCTTTACTACAAAAAAAAATAGTGTTGTCTGTAGACTTATCAAGAAATTTTAGTTTAACATCTAACAGGCTTCAGTATTCTGCAAACCAATTAAAAGGGACAGTTATTGCAAGGAATATAATGTTCAAATTAAATAAGAGTGTGGCTAGCCATAATAATGACAAATTTGAAACGGAAAACAAAGGCTGGCACAACAGTAGTTCAATCTGCAATACTAGATCGCATCGCAACACTTGCAGCAGGAAATACGCCTAGTGTAGGGACCTGGATAAGCAACCAGCCAAGTGAGCGTCGTACTTTAACTTAGAAACAAGAAACGTTTTTCTGAGAGCAGGATTTCATGCAAACCCACCTTAAAAATTCACTAAGGTAGATCTCCAGTTAACAGATTCTGCCTAAAATCTATGTCTTGAAGGCTTAAACAACCAGCCATAGATACTGGTAAGCTACTACTCAAAGAATTCATTGACATAATTAACAATTTCAAAGACCTAAGTTTTCCCACAGAGTTGGCAAAATACCAATAAAGTTATTATCCGAGAGATCCAAATTCTAAAGCCCTTTCATCCCTACAATCCATTCAGGAACAGGACCCACAAAGGAATTCTCCCCTGTATTAAGATACCTTACAAAACTCAATTTCAGCAATGAAACTAGCAGATTCCAAGAAAACAAATTTCCACTAGAATCCATCATTCAACAGATTATAAGACAGATCAAGTGACCCTAACCCTTGGAAACCCCAAATCCCAGCAGGCAAAGAACCAAAAAATTGATTAGAAGACAAGTTAAGCACAGAAATTCCGACACATGAGCTCGAGCTATCAGGGATCTGCCCTGAAAACTTGTTATTAGCTACGTTCTCATTTTGGAGTGTTGGCGAAATTTTAATAGCCCCCCGCTTTAAGTAAACAAAGACGATGAACAAAGAAAATACAACCCTCTAAGATATAAATGAATCATACATTGCACCATTAAACAAAAGAAAATGATTGAAGTAAACAACAATTCAATCCGATTGATAAAAACAACCACTTTAGTAAATCAAACCGATGAATAAAAAAAACCAAAATTTTAATCAAAATACGGAAAATAGAAGTAAGAAATAAGATTAATTAGAAAAGAGAATTACCTGAGATTTGGAGGGGATCGAAGAGAAAGAAAGTGCCAGATCGAGAGTTTTGAATACTTGATTGATCCGAATTGAACTAATTGGACCTATTCATACATGATTGCAAGAGAGTAAACTATAAAGTTAGAGTAAACGTGTTGACCTGATTGAAATTTATTGAAACTTATTGACCATTAGAACCTTATTTCAAATTCGTTCGAATTTATTATTGAACGCATTACTACAAACCTTCACCAGTCCCACAAGTTATGCTACACATATAAGAGCTATTAGGGCCAAAAATCTAAAAGTAAAGCTTGCTCGTGCTGCATACATAAGAATTGTATAACTTATAGAGTTATTAGCTTATAAATATTCAACCATTTCATACTTACATTTATAAGTTCGACTTATTTCAATTGTTTATAACTAACTGAGTAACTAGTAACTAATCTTATTCAAATGACTTAACGTTTTGCATTTTGAAGTTTCGAGGACGAAACTTGTTCTAAGGGTGGTGTAATAGCCCTGATTATGAGCATCTTTTAACTTGATGATTAAGTCTAAATATTATCTTAATGTTTCTCTTAAAATTTTCTTTCAAAACGAATTTCAGATTATGGTTTCGAAGTTTTAAAAAAATGTGAGTGAATTTCAAAATTTTATTGTTAACTCTTAAGATAGTTTTCGAAATTTAAATCTCGAGTTTTATCTCAGATAAATTTGTGAAAATTAATTAATTTAACGATTTTGGATTTTGTTATTTCTAAAATAATTTATTAAAATCCAAGGATTAACTAAGAGTTTAAATTTTAAATAAAATCAAATTAGTGAAAACATATTTATTCTAGTAAGTCACTAAGTGAGCAAAATATTCTTGTAAGTATATTTTTGTTTAAATAAACATTCTCTAAATAATGATTTGGCTTCATACATCAAGCTAAACATGTCTTACAAAAAACTGAATTTTGGTTTTATGGAGAAATGTCAAATTATTTTCTATCTCTAGGTCATGTATTATGATTTATGAGTGTACCACACCAACTCAATTTTCCTTGCCAAATTTCCATTATTTTGCTTAATGAGTCATAAAATTGCAATAAACCTTTATTCCTATGCTTCCAAAACCATTTTCTAGAAATATTGGGGAGACAGGGAGACCACCATCCTCTCACTCCTCTACCTCTCTCCGCGATTCACCTCCCTTCCCTTCCCCTCCAATTCATTTTTCTCTCTCCTCTGTGTCGCCGCGTCGGAACGGCTGCTTTCTCGCCTCCACTTCTGTCTGGTCGCCGCTGATGTGGTTCTTGTTGTTGTTGTTGTTGCGCTATTGTTGATGGTGTTGCTTCACTTTCTCTTTCTCGTTCTCGTTTCCAATACCGTCGACGATCGTTGTCTCTAATTGCCGTATTCGACAACCCACCACTCAATTAGGTAATCTCTTTAATCTTGTTCATTGATTTGCTGAATAGAAAAATACCCTAATTTCTCTCTCCCCTGGTGGTGGTGCGTCCTCCTCCTCCATCGTGGCTAAAATATGAGGAGATGATTGAGAATTTTCATCCAGGTTTCGATGATCATAGGTGGCTGTTGTAATAGCCCATGTTTTAAGCAGCTCTTAATATGTTGTTAAGTATAATTATTCTCTAAATCTCACTTAAAAAATAAATCTTCTTGTGCGATTTAATTTTTTTTATTAATGATCGAGTTAAGTTTCTTTTTTTTAACTAAATTAAACATTACTTCTCGAATCATTACAATGAGTTGGAGTTTAGAAAATAATATATTTAAACTCAAGGATATATTATGAAATTAAGAGTTAATATTTTTTTTGTTTTTTTTAAAATTTTTTTAGCAAGAATGCTTTACTTTAACTGATATTTTAAATTATCAAGTAAACAATTATAAATTATTTTAACAAAGACTTTTGATAAAATAAAATTAATTATAATTTAAGCATATTTTTGTTTTTGTTGTTAATAGAGCCATGTGTCATGTAATAGCAGTGCAAACTCCTCATTCTCTTGTCAAATGGCCCATTACTCCTTGGTGAGTCATTCCCTAAGAATCCACTCTCTAAGTCCAAAAGAAAGTTCCAGACAAAGAAAAAAAAAAAGGAAACCCAAGCCTCTCACTTCTCTCTCTCCACCCTGCGTCTCCCTCTCTCCTCTCCGTAACTCCGCTGCACAACCCACCTTTACCACCGCGCCACTACTCCCTCGCCTCTCTTCCCCCGCCGTTCGATGCTGGTGTTGTTGTGGTTGTTGATCGTTCAGTTCCTTCGCTGCTTCCCGTCTCGTCCTTGTTTTGTGCCGCCGCCGATGGTGGCCTTTAGTTGCGCCGTCGGTGTTCCACCACTCAATTGGGTAATCTCTCTAATCTTGTTGTCAAATGATTTGAATTTGATCGAATTGGGGAATTATCAAACCCTAACTTCCTATTTCCTTGATTGTCTCTCTCTCCTCCGCTTCCCATGCCGTGTGTAGGGGGTTATTTTTCCCGTTTCCTACAAGGGGGGAAGGCCGACTCGTTTAGAGAACCGTTTCAATTTTTGCACCTCGAAGGAGTCACCACAAAATTTATTTAAGGTCTTGTTTGGAAAGACCGCAAATGACTCTATTTTTGGATAAGGCCTTGAATCCTTGAAACGGATGGGTGAGATCCGGGCTCGGGAACGAAAATGCTTATTCGGCGAGCTTTAGAAATGTTCAAGTACGTTGGCACAACATAAGTTCGAAAATATACCCTAGATTAGACTATGTGGGTTTGAATTTAGAGCAAAATAGAATTTCTAATTGTACGGTGGTCACTTTGCTTTAAAGATTAATTTAAGGAACCTAAGGCCGGTTTGTCCAAAAATATCTTTGTTAAGCGTGAAGTAACCTTTGTTTTTTGTTGTATTTAGCATGTTGGTGATGAAAGCGATAAAGAAAATAAAGCAACATCACAATACTAAATAAAGTGCGGAATTAGTAAATACAAGACCCCCTAGAAAAGGACTAGGGAGTAGGTCCACATTGCCTAGAAATGGACTAGGCAAGTAAAGATGCGGAATTGAAAGTGCGGAATTGAAATTGCGGTATTGAAATTGCGGTATTGAAAGTGCGATATTGAAAGTGCGATATTGAAATTGCGGTATTGAAAGGTGCGATATTGAAATTGCAATATTGAAAGGTGCATAATTGAAATTTGTACTTGGGCACATGAGATTCGAACGCCAAGCGGCTCCTTAAAAATAAGTGCGCCCGACACGAATTCAAAGCCAAAAATCTCAACTTGGGAGAGGTTGCTCAACCCAAATATCCTAGATTTTGCATATGAAACTTGAAATTTAAAGCTTGAATATTGAAATGTTTGAACTTGAAATGATTGAAATTTGAACTTGAAATGATTGAAATTAGAACTTGAAATGATCCTAGTTTAGAGAGGTAGTCATGAACAACACTAAACATGGTGGGATCTTGAAATTTGAAAACTTGAACTTGTATATTGAAAAAGGGAGTTTTGAATTTCAAAAGACTAAACCTTTAAATGTTAAAAGGTATCATCTTTGATTACTCCATACTTGAAGGTGATTCTAGTTCAAAGAGTTGATTGCAAGCAACTTTGAACATCCTTGAATCTTGAAAGTTTGTATTTTGTATTTTGAAAAAGTTTGTATTTTTGAAAAACATGTATGATTGTTGCAAATGGTGTTTTATAATGGCAAAAACACCAACTTGCTAATCATTTGAAATCAAAATAACATGATTAATTGAAATGGGATTCGGATTTACCTATTTAGGTTTAGGCAAGAGCTCCCAATTGCTTAGACTTTAGGAATTTTTGTATGTGTTTTTGAGGAGTTTGAGTTGTATTTTGTGGCGTAATGTCAGAATTACGACGTTGTATTGTTGTGCTCCCCCTTTTTTCGATGGAAATGAGGGGTATTTATAGGAGGGAAGGGTGCAAAATGCCAGCACACGCCAGCGCAGGGCGCCAGGCCAACGCAGTGCGCTGCTGACGTGGCTTGAATGCCGCCAAAGCAAGGACGCGAGCTCCGTCCTTGTTTCGTCTTGTAGTGTTGTACCCGTTGTACGAATTGTACTAGGTTTGGCGTTTTGTGTTTGCTTGGAGGTTAAGGAATCGTTTAGCGTCTAAAAACAAGCCTTTCTCGGGTTTTTGAATTTCGGTTTTACGGGGTGGGGCCCGGCATGCTCGGTTTTGTGGGTCGGCGCCCGAATTTGACTTGCCTTATATGATTTTGAGTGGAAAAGGCCTAGTAAAACCAATGGGATGTTCTACTAGTTGAGATTGTGCTTGGATTTTGAAATTGGATTTTGTACCGAGTTCCGGGAGGGGAACGACCTCGGGGATTGGATTTTGGACCTTGGATTTTAGAGGTGTTCTTAGCAATTGGGATTTCCGCCTGGAGTTACTCCAATTACCTATTAAGGATAATGGTATCGTCATCATCCCAAAGGGGAGACACAAATTAGGTGTCTACAGAAGCCCCCACTTTGACTGAGCGTTAGGTTAGGAAAGTGCAAGTCAAAGTATTTCGAAAGGGACGGAGAATAATCAAGATATTCTGCAATCGAGACCATTCTTTGTACGCCGGTACCTGCATAAAACAGGCGTTAGAAAAAAGGCGTTAGAAAAAAGGACAGAGTCTACCTCGACGGGGTGGTGATGACTCCACTTTGTACTTGTATTTCTCCACCTTCAGTTCAGGACGGAGCTTGGCATCGAAAATTTTGAATCTTGAATTTTTGAATTTGATTACCCGGAGTTGATCCGTTGGGATGTGCTTCGCTGGGGATAAGAGCTTTTTACTGGCCCTTAGATTTTTGAAATTTCGACTGACTTTCCCGAAGCTTGGGTCCGTTGGGAGTTTGGCGCCTGAGTCATTGTATTTTTTGGACTTTGTATTCTTGAAATATTCATCTGTTTGCACTTGGAGATACAGGTGTATACCCCTATTTTTGATGGATGGTTCGATGCGACGTTTGATGCTTGGTGCGGAAGACCGTAGCAGCGAAGGACGTGCAATCAGCACGGGAGGCCGCGCGTGCTACAGATTCGCGCATGCAGCAGGGCAACGCAGTGCGCTGGGGTGGTGCCTGGCGCGGGGCTGAGCTATAAAAGCTCCCCTTGCCGTGCCATTTTGAGGCACACTCTCTTGAATTCTTTGCTCTTTTCTCTCTCAAAGGTCTATTAAGCTCTTCCCTTGGTCTTGCTCTTGCCTTGTCCATGTAAGTTTTTCATGTTTTGCTTATGAAATAACTCTAGGATTGCATGTAGTCTTGATTTTTCGTACTCTGAAATGATGCTCGTATCCTTAAGCTTCTTGAATCTTGTAGAAAATTGTTTGATAGCCACTTGAACTTGAACTGTTGGAACTTGTAGATTTGAATTTTTTGAATTGAACAATTTTTTTTCTTTGAACTCGTATCTGCTTCGGCATGGATAGCCTAAGCGTTGATGTAGAACTTGTATACCTGCTTCGGCGTGGATAGCCTAGGCGTTGGTGTAGAACTTGAATACCTGCTTCGGCGTGGGTAGCCTAGGCGTTGGTGTAGAACTTGAATACCTGCTTCGGCGTGGGTAGCCTAGGCGTTGGTGTAGGAATTTGTATCTTGAACTAGAGGTCCACTGGGAATTTTTATTTCGAATCTTTTGACTTCGTATAGGCCAGTATAGGATAGCCCCCAGTTTAGAATTTTGACACTTTGTATGCTACTTGATTTAGTATGCCTCGTCACACTCGAAGGAAGCTCGCTAAATCATATGTGGTTCGAGCCGCCGAGAAAGACGCTTCGGATGATGAATCGACTGCAATAAATGCGCCAGGTGGGGATATGGTTCCCCGAGATGCACCCGCTTTCCCTGGTACTGGTTGGATCCCTTCCGACCTGGTGTTTCGGCCGGATTGGCACTTGTCTCAGCGGCCTCGCGCTGGCATGGTGAGTCTTGTACTGTGTTTTGGTTTTGTACTTTGTAATTGTATAGGTCTTGAGCTAACTCGTTCACCTGTAGGCCGATGAAAAGCCGTGTCGTACTTACTGGTCCTTGGTGGAGGTTCAGAGGGCCTTTAAAGCTCTTCGTGCTGATGAGGAGGCTATGGAGATTTGGTCGCAGACGGGCTTGGCCGATTTCCAGCATACCATGGGAGGTTCTTCGAAGAGAACGGGGATTAAAAACCGTTTGTGGGCTTTGTTAGAGCGGTGGTGGGATACCACCAACACTTTCCACATGGCATGGGGGGAGATCACTATTACCCCTCTTGAATTTGCTATGATTACAGGTCTTCCTTTTTCTGAGAGGAATGTGACCTTTGACTCTGAGCTGACGTGGCGCTCGGTCGCTGCCAGGGACTTGCTCGACCCTGTTGTTGACTTGTCGGATGACGATGCTCACGCTTCTGTGAAGGTGAATGTGGGGGCTATCTGCGGTGGGGGTGTGTCCGCGGAGCAGAGGGTTAGGCTTTTCCTCCTAGCCTTGGTGAGTAGAGTGATGGCCCCGAGTAGGAACAGTCAGGTGCACATCAAATTCTTGTCCGCTTTGCGGGACTTGGGAGATGTTTCGAGCTATAACTGGGTGGCTTGGCATACAACCACCTTTTGTACGAGATGAAGCGGGTCTCCTAGACTGCACTGGGGAGTGACCCGAGCATGGCTGCTCTGTGGAGCGTGCTGGAGGTATTTGAGACTCCTTGGATTTTGTACTTTGTACTTGTATGCTTGTATTTTGAACTTGACTGATGCTTTGCTTGTTCCTTGAAAGATTTGGATCTATGAGCACTTTCCGACTTTGGCCCGGAGCGTACTAGAGATGCGGCTTACCCGTATGCTGCCTCTTGGATAGGAGCGGTGTGCGTTGGTGCGTCTCTGGCGGCTTCTCGCAGGGCTTGGAGAGTTCTATCCGCTGAAGATGTAATCTTTTGTACTGTTTTGCTCTCTTGTATTTGTATTTGTACTGTTGCCTGAGTTGTTTGCTTTGCAGGTGGTATGGCGTCCTTTTGCCAACGCGGTTGTACCTGTCTCGGCTGCTCGTGCCCATTTCCTGTCTGGGCGGCGGGTTTTTCTTCCAGGGGTGTACCGCCATATGTGGTATCTGGGGGAGCGAGTGTCCCTTCAACACCATTCGGGAGAAAGGCTTGTCCCCAAGGATCCACCGGAGCCCATGCTGGCTCTAGATGAAGATCTTGCCCGACTCTATGCGGAGGCTAGGGGCGAGGCTGTTTGCCGCTCTTGGAGGGAGTTTGTACACAGGAAGGGTAATTATGATGACTTCCTGAGGAGGTTGGCCCCACCAGTACGCTTCGTACTGCCGGTGAGCTTTTGAACCTTGTATTATGTATTCTTGTATTCTTGCATGATTATATGATTGTATGATTGTATGTAGGAGGAGGAGGTTGATCCTGAGGACATTCCTCATGCTGATAGGATCCTCCGCTATGAGAACTCAGACGGAGAGGAGGTGGTGGAGACCATTCCTTGGGCTTCTCCTCCGCACCGGAAATCATATGATGTTGTACCTGAGAATTATGCCCCTGTAAGTATTGTTGCATTTTTGAAACTGTTTGTAACTTTGTATGGGGAAATTGATCTTGAACTTTGTATGCAGGCGCCTCGGGCGAGAGTGCGTCGCTGGATGCTCTTGCTTGATTCTTGGAAGAGGCAGTGTGCCAAGCTGACCCGGAAGCTTTCTGGCCGGAACAGAGAGGTGCCTTACTTGATCTTGAAACTTGTATTCTGGAAATTCGAACTGGGAAGTTGATTCTTGAAATTGTATTTTGTATAGGAGCGCCGTCGAGACCGTAGAGATTCCGTTGACAGAGAGCCTCAGGCGGAGACGTCCTTGGGACAAGAGGGACCGAGTTTGGAGATGAGACAGGGGTCCGGTGCTGGTGCTCATCAGAGGCATTCCGATGCTGAGTGGGGAGCTTTCCCTTTTGTACCTGTTGATCCCACCCGACATTCATTTGGAGGTGTTGGCAGTTCACGGCCCTTTGTTTCTTCCCCTGGTTACTACTTCGGAGGAAGTGGTCCTCAGCCTTGGGGTGCATGTCCATGGGCTTGCTATGCGGAGATAGAGAGGATGCGTCAGACTCAGATGTTTGGGTCGTACCCGTATATGCCGATGCCGCCGCCTTATCAGTATTCCTCTTCTCATCAGGGAGTTCATCCCTCCACTGGCACACTTCGTATCTCGGAGGAGGATCCTAGTACCCCTGGGACGGAGCTGGATCGGGAGCTGGAGCGCCTTAGGAGGCGTAACAGGGACAAGGCACCCGTGATTGATGTCACTGTTGGTGATGATTCAGACTGACCCTGCATGGTAGCGAGTTCCAGCTTGCCTGGGTTGATTTTGTATAGGCTGGATTGTATTGTATTTGTATGGTTTGACACTTGAATTTTGTATAGTTGAATTGCCTTTGAACTTGAATTGGTTTGAAGGTTTTTTGAAGATTGGCTTTTGTATGTTTGAATGCTTGAAATTGTATGCGTTGTGTGTGCCTTGAAATTTTGTAGCTATATGCATGCCTGATAAATTTGCAAAAAAATTGAAAAAATTTGCCCATTTTTTCGGGTGTATATACCCACTATAAGCCCCCACTTTGACTGAGGTTTTTTGGTTAGGAAAATCGCAAGTTAAAGTTGAAGGAAATAATGCCCTTGGTCCAAGTATGCATTCTATGTTAAGTCTAATAAATGCGGTTCAGTATTAATTAACAAGTTAATAATTCAGTGAGATCAAGTGAGCTGAATGCCTAGCTAGAGGCCGCTTCAGTTCAAGTGGAATTAATGATATTATTCCACAGCTTACTCTTGACTGAACCCGTAGGGTCACACAAATAGTACGTAAATGGATCAAGTATTTAATGGCATTAGATACTCCATCTATGGATATTCGGAATCGACGGATCTTGGTTTCAGTGGGAGCTGAGATCGTCACAGGCAAGAAATGAATACTCCGGAAACGATGATATTGCCGGAAACGGAAATATGGATCGTATCGGAAATATAAATATTATCCAAGTCGTAGATGTTGCCGGAAACGGAAACATGGTACGTATCGGAAAATATTATCGGAAATGGAAATATTACCAGAATCGGAAATATTGACGGAAACAGAAATATTGTCAGAATCGGAAATATTATCGGAATCGGAAAATAATTCCGGAAACGGAAATATTAAATATTTGTTCGAAACGGAAATTGATTCCGGAATCGGAAATATTAAATATTGTTCATATCGGAAATGAATTCCGGAACCGGGAATTTAATCGGAATCGTATCGTACGAATTAGCATCGGACGAGGCCTGCCGGACGAAGGCCCAGCACGAAGTCGGGCCATCGCCCAGCAAGCCAAACGCGCGCCCAGCCAAGGCAGCGCCCAGGCCCACCGCAAGGCAGGCCCAGCGCGCGCCAAGGCCACGGCTGCGTGGGCCTCGCTGCGAGGGCTGCTGCTCGCACGCACGCGCATGGGCGGCCCTTGTGGCTGCCGTGTGTGTGTGAGTTTGTGTTCATGCATGATTCCTAAAACTATTAGAATTAGTATATGATTAAATTCCTATTCCTAAAAAGGATAAATTAATTAATTAGAGTTCTTGTAGGATTCTAAGTTTAATTAATTCGTATCCTACTAGGATTCCAATTCCCTTTTCATAACTCTATAAATACGTGCCTAGGGTCACATATTTTTAGAGATTAATTCAAGTATTCAAAGTGAGTTTTGAGAGAAAAATTCAGTCATATTTCTTACCTAAGAGTGCCGAAAATTCTAGTACCTTAAGGGCGATTCTAGTGGGTCAATCTTAAGGCGGATCCGGATGTGATGTGGACTATCTACGGAGGGACGACACTTGGAGTCCTAAAGACTTGTTCTTGTTCGGTTCGGGCGCAGCTAGGGAAGGCACGCAACAAAGAGTATGCATCTAAATTATGCTATATGATTGTGTGTAAATAATATGTATTCCTGGCTAAATGGTTTTTCCGCATGATTTATGAATTGTCATATGTATCATAACCTAACAGTGGTATCACGAGCCCCTTATTATTTTCATAATCTAAATTGCATGAACATGGTTAAATATTACAAATTTGCAAGAATTAAAAGGGGTGATTAATTTTCGTAATTGTTAATTAATTGCAAATTGCGTTTATTTAATTATACGTACGCAGTTTTTCGGCAGTTTCTTCGTTACTCATCCAAATCGAGTGATTTTTGTGTCAATTCCGCATGTAAATGGCATTCTAAAATTTTAACAAAACTAGTATTTTTCTGCCGAACCCAGAATTCTCAAATTCGAAGCCTAACTATGACTTTTCGAAGGTTTTAGTTTTTCGAATGCAAAATTTCGTAAATTTAAGATGTTAAATTAAATATTTGCGATTCTTGTTGATAAATCTTGAATTTTTGATTGACCTACTGTATATGTTTAACAAGTTTGAATGCCTAGCCTTGTTAATTATGCAATCTAATTTGTAATTATGATTAATTTGTTGAAAATTAGAATAATTTAGAATTAATTTGATTTTCATAATTAATTATAATTTAATTAGAAACCTATGATTAAAAACCACCATAAAAATTGTAAATTTGTGATAAATTTTAAATTTTTATGACCTAGACTTGAATCCATGATAATCGGAAATCAATTGAATAATAAATTTTCGATTTTTCACCCTAAAATTATGAAATTAATATTATTTATTAATTTTTCATTAATTTTAAATATAAATTTTAAATTTTTATGCGATTCGTTCATATAACTTGCACGCACAAAGCAATGGACGCTTCGTGTTACCCTTAAGGGGTGTTGTATAGTGCGGGCATGCGACGACGAGCAAGGGAGCTCGTCGCCCGTGCGGCACGAATGCAATGAGCAAGGCATGGTGCACGAGCACAAGGCAGCAACCCTGCCTTGTGTCGTGGGCCACGAGCTATGGACGTATGGGCATGGGCGAAAGGCAAGCCATGGCAGTCGCGTGTGGGCAGCAAGCGAGCTGCGCCACAACACGCACTACCTCGCGCAAGCGCGCGCAGCCTCGCGCGCAGCGCGCGCAGCCTCGCGCGCAGCGAGCGCAAGCTCGCGTGCCACGAGCGCTGCGCCCAGCGTTGAACACGCGCAATTGCTCGCGCACAGCGAGCGATGGCTCGCGCGCACAACCAGCGATGGCTCGCGCGCACAGCGAGCAATGGCTCGCGCGCACGGCGAGCAATGGCTCGCGCGCACAGTGAGCGATGGAGTGCGCGCAGCGTGCGCTGGCGAGCGCGCACAGCGAGCGATGGCTCGCGTGTGTCGAGCGCTGGCGCGCGCGCAGCAAGCACCACAGCGTGCGATGGCTTGCGATGGAGATGCAGCAGCTATGCGACGAGCGCATGGGCTGCGCGCACATGGCCAGCGATGGCTGTGTGCGTGCGGCCCATGGGCGTGCGATGCGTAGGGTGTTTGCGTTGCGATTAGATCGTTTTGAATGTTTAATTTGAAATTTTTCAGTTTACGTAATTTTAATTAATTTCAAAATTAATAATTTAAGTTATTTTCTTGGATTTTGATTTTGAATATTGTAATTATAATAAATTTTATTTATTCTAATTATTTTACTAAAATTAAAATCATGAATTAATTTAAATACGACTGAAATTAAATTAAACTTTTGGATTCAATTATAAATTTATATGAGCTTTAAATTTTAATTAAATTTGTATGTTTCCGGTTAGACTAGAAATACATTTTTATGTTTAAAATTAGTAAAGCATATGAATTTATTGGTTTAAGTGGGAGCCCTTTTAGTCATAAACTCTTGATTAGGTCTACAAATCCTTAAGGTTAAAACAACTTGATTAGAATTAATAAGGACTGAATAATTGGTAGATTATTGGTGCCCTTGATTAATTGCTGCAAATGTTTACGTGATGCATAATGTGTTTTACTAACCAGCTATGTGGGCCATTCATGATAATGAATGGGTGAATGGTATATATTGTATATGTACTGTTTTGCAGGTTATGAAGTGACTAGTATGGCCCAAATAAGATAGAAAATATGGTCTGCGTACCATTAATTTGAATGTAATTGGTCTAAAGTACCAAAGTTGTTTTTCAATTCAAATATGGTCTGCGTACCATCAAATAGTTGTAATTAGTTATAGCTTATCCTATTTGAAGAAAATGGTGCCTCCCACGGAGATTTTCAAGACGGACTTTGAAGTTAAAGCTTCAAGATGAAGTCGGGCCATACTAGATCACAAATATCATATGCATGCTTTAAGTTATTTATTGCTTTTAAATATGTCTTAAAATGCATGAGATCAAAAGCTTGATTATGTTGCATGATTAAGGATTTTAGTTCACTTAAAATCTAACCAACATAGTAAGAGCCTTAAGTTCCAAACTTAAAAATTGAGTTAAAAGGTGCCATGCCAAAATATACACTTGCTTGGATATCCTTTACATCAATCTAGTAATAGTTTTCGCTCAGCGAGGTGTTACTTATTGGTCCTAAAGGGGCAAGGTACACAAATAATTGTGAGTACATGTTAGTTTTGGTGAAACTCAACGATATAAGTAAGGAGTCCTTTTATGTCGTGGCAAAATCGATAGGTTTACCTAATAAGTTCTTAGACGTACCTATCAACCAAGAATAGTTTCTAGACTATTAGCAAAAGGCTTTTGCTTACCTAAGATGTTCTAGGATTAAGTCGACAAACTGTGCTTAGTTCTTCAATGATTTTAGGATCTTGGAATCATTTTATTCACACCTGCCGGAACACATAACTTGAATAAAATGCTTAATAAACATTGAATTATGCATGTATGCTAGAATTTAAGTTTATTAAGAGAAACTGTGAATGGTTATTTATCTGTTTATTCTTTTCAATTGTAGTTTTTAATATGGCAAACAACAATTCATTCAACATTCGATCAATTCTCGAAAAGGAGAAGTTGAACGGGAAAAACTTCCTTGACTGGCAAAGGAACTTGCAAATAGTTCTCATGCAGGAAGAAAAGGAGTATGTCCTAGATGAGGCGATGCCCGAAGCTGCAGGCGACGGGGTCACTCAGGCAGCCCTCAATCGTTGGATTGATGCCAACAAGGATGTGAAATGTCTAATGCTCGCCACCATGAGTGCGGATCTGCAGAAAACGTTCATCAACTCAGATGCTTTCACAATCATCAGTGAGTTGAAGAACATGTTCCAAGATCTGGCTCGAGTCGAAAGATTCGAGACTCATAGGCAAATTCTTGAGACCAAACTTAAGAAAGGCGAGCCCGTAAGTCCACATGTTCTCAAAATGATTGGACTCATTGAGAATATGAGTCGGCTGGATCAGCAATTTTCTCATGAAATGGCTATAGACACCATCCTCCATTCTCTTCATAGCGGGTATGATCAGTTCAAACTGAACTACAGTATGAATAGTCTGGACAAAACGCTCACTGAGCTTCACGGTATGCTGAAGACCGCTGAAAAGACGCTCAAAAGTGATAAGCAGGATGTGCTTATGTACGTGGGGGCAAGTTCAAGAAATCTGGAAAGAAGAGGAATGCTAAGAAAGGTGGCAACAAGGCCAGCCCAACTAAGCAAACTGGCGCCAAATCTGTAAAGAGGAAGGTCACTCAACCCACTTCTGAATCCGAATGCTTCTACTGCAAGAAGAAGGGGCATTGGAAGAGAGATTGCTTGAAGCTAAAGGAAGATCAGAAGAACGGAACAGTCGTTCCATCTTCAGGTATTTTCGTTATAGACTGTATACTTGCTAATTCAACTTCTTGGGTATTAGATACAGGTTGTGGCTCACACTTATGTTCCAATCCACAGGGACTAAGAAGAAGTAGAAAGTTAAGCAAGGGTGAAGTCGACCTACGAGTGGGAAATGGAGCACGGATTGCTGCATTAGCTGTAGGAACTTACTATTTGTCGTTGCCCTCCGGGCTAGTTTTGGAACTGGAAGATTGTTTCCATGTTCCAAGTCTTACTAAAAACATCATTTCAGTTTCTTGCTTAGATGCTAAGGGATTTACCTTTTTAATAAAAGACAATAGTTGTTCGTTTTATTTTAAAGAGATGTTTTATGGATCTGCTAGATTAGTCAATGGACTTTATTTATTAGATCACGACAAACAAGTATATAACATAAATACCAAAAAGGCCAAAAAGGATGATTCAGATCTCACCTATCTGTGGCATTGTCGATTAGGCCATATAAACTTGAAACGCTTAGAAAGACTTCAAAAGGAAGGAATTCTAGAACCATTTGATTTAGAGGATTATGGTAAATGCGAATCATGTTTACTTGGAAAAATGACAAAGCAACCTTTCTCTAAAGTTGGAGAAAGAGCAAATGAACTATTGGGTTTAATCCATACAGATGTATGTGGACCAATGAGTACAAATGCTAGAAGTGGTTTCAGCTACTTTATCACTTTCACTGATGACTTCAGTAGATATGGTTATGTCTACCTAATGAAGCATAAGTCTGAATCCTTTGACAAATTCAAGGAATTTCAGAGTGAAGTAGAGAATCAATTAGGCAAGAAGATTAAGGCACTGCGGTCTGATAGAGGCGGTGAATATCTGAGCTATGAATTTGATGACCATCTGAAAGAATGTGGAATTCTATCAGAATTGAATCCTCCTGGAACACCACAATGGAACGGTGTATCGGAACGGAGGAACAGAACCTTGCTAGACATGGTCAGGTCAATGATGGGTCAGGCCGAACTTCCATTAGAATTTTGGGGACATGCACTAAATACAGCTGCACTCACTATAAATAGAGCTCCGTCTAAAGCTGTCGAAAAGACTCCATACGAATTATGGTTTGAAAAGCCTCCAAATGTGTCTTTTCTTAAGATTTGGGGATGTGAAGTATACGTCAAACGATTAATTTCAGACAAACTTCATCCAAAATCTGACAAATGTATCCTTGTGGGCTATCCAAAGGAAACAAAGGGGTATTACTTCTACAATACATCTGAGAACAAAGTGTTTGTTGCTCGAGATGGTGTCTTTTTGGAGAAAGATCACATTTCCAAAATGACAAGTGGGAGAAAAGTAGACCTCGAAGAAATTCGAGTCGAACAACAAACTCTAGAGAATGCTCAAGATGACATTTAGGATGAAACTCAGAGATCTTTAGAAGAATCTGGTGAGAATCATGGTCAATCTAGAAATGTTACCCCGCGTAGATCGCAAAGATATAGATCTCAACCGGAAAGGTACTTAGGTATTTTGACGAACGAGAGCTATGACGTTCTATTACTTGAAAGTGATGAACCTGCGACTTACAAACAAGCTATGACGAGCCCTAGCTCCAAGCAATGGCAAGAAGCCATGCAATCTGAATTGGACTCCATGTCTGAAAACCAAGTATGGGATTTGGTCGATTTGCCAGATGGCTACCAAGCCATTGGAAGCAAATGGGTTTTCAAACTGAAAAAGGACAAGGATGGGAAACTTGAAGTTTTCAAAGCTAGATTGGTTGCAAAAGGCTACAAGCAAGTCCACGGTGTGGACTACGATGAAACCTTTTCACCAGTTGCAATGCTGAAGTCTATTCGGATAATGTTAGCAATCGCTGCATATTACGATTACGAAATATGGCAGATGGATGTCAAAACTGCTTTCTTAAACGGCGTTTTAACAGAAACTGTGTTTATGACACAGCCTGAAGGTTTTGAGGATCCAAAGAATGCTAAAAAGGTATGCAAGCTAAAGAAGTCAATCTACGGATTGAAGCAGGCATCCAGGAGCTGGAATATACGTTTTGATGAAGCAGTCAGTGACTTTGGTTTCATCAAGAACGCGGACGAATCTTGTGTATACAAGAAGGTCAGTGGGAGCAAAATTGCTTTCCTAGTATTATATGTCGACGACATATTACTTATCGGAAATGACATTCCTATGTTGAACTCTGTCAAGATTTGGCTTGGGAAATGTTTTTCGATGAAGGATCTAGGAGAAGCACAGTACATATTGGGCATCAAGATTTACAGAGATAGATCTAAAAGGATGATTGGACTTAGTCAAAGCACTTATATCAATAAGGTGCTTGATAGGTTCAAGATGGCGGACTCCAAGCGAGGCTACCTACCCATGTCTCATGGAATGACTCTAAGCAAGAATCAGTGCCCAAAAACACTTGATGAGCGTAGACGAATGAATGGGATTCCATATGCATCATTGATTGGTTCAATAATGTATGCTATGATATGTACACGCCCGGATATTGCGTACGCACTCAGTGCTACGAGCAGATACCAGTCAGACCCAGGAGAGGCGCATTGGACTGCTGCCAAGAACATTCTGAAGTACCTGAAAAGGCACAAAGATGACTTCCTGGTCTATGGTGGAGATGATGAATTATTTGTTAAAGGCTATACGGACGCAAGTTTCCAAACCGACAAAGATGATTTCAGATCACAGTCTGGGTTTGTCTTCTGCCTCAATGGAGGAGCAGTAAGCTGGAAAAGTGCTAAGCAAAGCACCATTGCGGATTCTACAACTGAAGCGGAGTACATTGCTGCACATGAAGCAGCAAAGGAAGCTATATGGCTAAGGAAGTTCATAGGTGAACTTGGTGTAGTCCCCTCCATTAAAGGACCAATAGCCCTGTATTGTGACAATAACGGAGCTATTGCACAGGCAAAAGAGCCTAGACACCACCAGAGAGTCAAGCATGTACTTCGTAGATTTCACCTTCTACGAGTGTTCGTTGAAAGAAAAGAAGTCGAGATAAGCAAAATTGGAACTGATGACAACATATCAGATCCATTAACTAAACCTCTGCCGCAGGCGAAGCACAACTCGCACACTGCAGCTATGGGAATCAAGCATATTGGAGAATGGCTTTGATGTCTCTGTTTAATGTTTTAAAGTTTTAGAGTTTAAATCTTTGTAAAACATTATTGGTTAATCATTCACAATAAATGAAAAGAATTCATTTTTCCATTTAATTTGTGGTTTATTAAATGATGAGTCCCTTCAATTTGACGATATATTCAAGATAGACTGTCAGGACCAGTCCTGTGACTAAGAAATGTCTATCAAGTGAACTTGAATGTCAAAGGTTGAAAATGGTCCCTAGTCGGAGTTTTCTATAAAATTGGACGCATAGAAAACGTTAGACGATTAGAATGCAAGATGACTAGTAGTTCTGTTTCTTGAACTATGTGGACATGGCAATGTCATAATCATTTGCATAGATACTTACTTTGGGAAGACTAGTATCGGACAAGACCTATGAAACTTTACTGTAAGAGATGAAAATCTGTCATAAGTAAATTTCATTAAATTATTAGACACTAAATCCTCAATACCTGAGTGATTTGAGATTACTTGTTTGAGAACTGGTTGCTTTGACGTTGACCAACCGTCGCACCGTAAAAGGAGGCTATAAAGGCAACGCTCAGGTAATCACCTATCAAACGAAGTCTAATCTCAAGATCGCAAGATTGGGATTGTCCTCCCATAAATCGGGATGAGATGCTTAAAAGTTGTACAAGGCCACTCGGAGAGCTAGAAACTGTGAAATGCATGGCCGTGCTCGGATGAATCATAGGCTATGATTATCTGTTTATTTGATCAGTTGAACTCTGAAACCGAGGAACACCTCTGGACAAAATAAGGATGACAACTCTTACCTTATGTTCAAGAGCAAGCATCGAGCGACAAAGGAATTAGGAAATGCACACTTGTCCCTAAGGACAAGTGGGAGACTGAAGGAAATAATGCCCTTGGTCCAAGTATGCATTCTATGTTAAGTCTAATAAATGCGGTTCAGTATTAATTAACAAGTTAATAATTCAGTGAGATCAAGTGAGCTGAATGCCTAGCTAGAGGCCGCTTCAGTTCAAGTGGAATTAATGATATTAATCCACAGCTTACTCTTGACTGAACCCGTAGGGTCACACAAATAGTACGTAAACGGATCAAGTATTTAATGGCATTAGATACTCCATCTATGGATATTCGGAATCGACGGATCTTGGTTTCAGTGGGAGCTGAGATCGTCACAGGCAAGAAATGAATACTCCGGAAACGATGATATTGCCGGAAACGGAAATATGGATCGTATCGGAAATATAAATATTATCCAAGTCGTAGATGTTGCCGGAAACGGAAACATGGTACGTATCGGAAAATATTATCGGAAATGGAAATATTACCAGAATCGGAAATATTGCCGGAAACGGAAATATTGTCAGAATCGGAAATATTATCGGAATCGGAAAATAATTCCGGAAACGGAAATATTAAATATTTGTTCGAAACGGAAATTGATTCCGGAATCGGAAATATTAAATATTGTTCGTATCGGAAATGAATTCCGGAACCGGGAATTTAATCGGAATCGTATCGTACGAATTAGCATCGGACGAGGCCTGCCGGACGAAGGCCCAGCACGAAGTCGGGCCATCGCCCAGCAAGCCAAACGCGCGCCCAGCCAAGGCAGCGCCCAGGCCCACCGCAAGGCAGGCCCAGCGCGCGCCAAGGCCACGGCTGCGTGGGCCTCGCTGCGTGGGCTGCTGCTCGCACGCACGCGCATGGGCGGCCCTTGTGGCTGCCGTGTGTGTGTGAGTTTGCGTTCATGCATGATTCCTAAAACTATTAGAATTAGTATATGATTAAATTCCTATTCCTAAAAGGATAAATTAATTAATTAGAGTTCTTGTAGGATTCTAAGTTTAATTAATTCGTATCCTACTAGGATTCCAATTCCCTTTTCATAACTCTATAAATACGTGCCTAGGGTCACATATTTTTAGAGATTAATTCAAGTATTCAAAGTGAGTTTTGAGAGAAAAATTCAGTCATATTTCTTACCTAAGAGTGCCGAAAATTCTAGTACCTTAAGGGCGATTCTAGTTGGTCAATCTTAAGGCGGATCCGGACGTGCTGTGGACTATCTACGGAGGGACGACACTTGGAGTCCTAAAGACTTGTTCTTGTTCGGTTCGGGCGCAGCTAGGGAAGGCACGCAACAAAGAGTATGCATCTAAATTATGCTATATGATTGTGTGTAAATAATATGTATTCCTGGCTAAATGGTTTTTCCGCATGATTTATGAATTGTCATATGTATCATAACCTAACAAAAGTATATTCAACTTTTGCTATGCATATGCAGACTCAACTATGGACACCGATCTAGGACTAGAATGCTTGAATTTTGAATAAAATTGACCCGAAATCTGCCCGAAGCGTTGATCCGGACTGCTTGAAATTGCGCGGCTTGCGGCTTTTGAATCTTGAATAATGGAGGTTGTACTCTGTTGTCCGAAACACTAAAGAGTGTGTACTCGGAGTCATAAAAGAGGACGGTGGCCTCGTCCTTTGGTGCAGGCTCCCGGCGCCTGGCGCCTGGCGCCTGTGGGCTGTCGTGCAAGCCGACTCTTGTATAAATAGGGAGGTTATTGGATCATTTCTTGCATCTATCCCTTCCCTGCTATCACTGCATATTGCTTCCTCACGAAAAGGAAAGAGAGTATGGTTGTGTCCTTTGAAAGCGCCTTGAACTCGTGGATTGGTTCGCTAGGCAAATTGGAGAAAAGGGGGCTTGACGGCATGCATCTCGGGGTGCTCGTCTCTTTCCAGTTTGTAAAATTGGATTTGCACTTCATTCTTGCTGCTCTGGAGGCTTGGGACCCGAATCATCATGTCTTCCGCTTTGGAAATAATGAGGTATGTCCCCTCCCTGAGGAATTTAGTGCCATATTGGGGTGGCCCTTGATGCTGGAGCCATGCATGCCTAGTGTTGAAGAACACTTTTTCTTGAGTTTTGAAAGGTATTTGGGCTTGAAGCCCCCACTTTTGAGTGCTGTTGTATATGAAAGAGGGTTGGATTTGTCCCTCTTTGTCACCTACTTTGCTGGGCTTGATGTTCCCCAAGTATTCCGCCTGAGAGCCTTGAGTTTTTGTATATTTGCTCGCTTTCTCTTTTCGAAACAGGGGTTTGGCAACGGTGATGCCTCCCTAATAGAAATTGTAGAGCAGTTTGCTAATGGTCGGGACCCAATGCCGCTTGTGATTGGCGAAACATTGATGGGCCTTGATATGCTGAAGTCGGACCCCTCTTCTTTGCCATCGGGAAGTCCGGTGTTACTCCAAGTAAGGATCTGGAGCTCTCTTGTACGTTGAATTTTGTACTTGTATTTGAATTTTGAATGTTGAATTTTGAAATGTGCTTCTTGTATACTCCCCAAGGTTTGGCTTATGGAGAGGCTCATGTTGGTGGCACCACTAGAGAACATGGCGAGCTATAATAGAAAGGGATTCACCGTGCGACCCATGTTGTATGGCCGTCTTTCGCTGGATGAGTGGCGATGCGCACTCTCTGGGATTGAATCTTGTATAAGGTGGGTAGTTCCTTGGTGGGGGATTTCTGCTATGAGACATGCCCCTGGTTCTACTGCTTTGAGGGTGCCAAGCCTCACAATGCTGGTCTTCTACTCGCCTGCTCGAGTGATGAGACAATATGGCTTGAAATAGGAGATCCCGGACTGTCTTGAAGAGAACCCGAGACCTGTTGTGCTGAATGCGAATCGGCTTGAAGTTTGGAGGCGGTATTGGGTTGCCAAACCATTCTTGTGTATCCAGTTTCCACCTGAGCCAGTTACTCTGTCTGCGGGGTACATTGTATGGATGAGAGGCCTAAGCCAGATGGACATTTCTCTCTCCGGACCAGCTAGAGTCTGAGGTTCTAGAGCTAGACGTCCTGCATCAACTGACTATGAGGAGGGTGACGGGAGCATGGCCCATCCGGTACTTGACCGTTCGGAATCCAAAGGAGGTTCGTCGTCCTCCCGTCTTGGAAGGCTTTCAAGTTCCTTCTCCTGCCGCTTGGGCAATTGGAAGATTGATGATTGATTGCGGGAGGAGCCATGGGATAATACTCAAGGTGCCAAGACTTGAGAGCATAGTCGCCTGACCCTACATCTTTGTAGGCTAAATGTGTTTGAATTGCATTGTGATGAATTGTGTTTAGAATGTGTTTGGAAGATGTGTTTAGAAAGATGTGTTTAGGAAATGAAAAGGCTTTTGAACTTTGCTTCACTTGACCCTGACTTTGTATTTGAATTAGCTTTGAAGGCCTTAGGGCCAAATAAGAGTTGCTGTGTTAAATTCCGCTCGAACATGCTTTGCTTCGAATTGGCACATTTGGAATATCAACAATTGAACTTTGAAATTTGATTTGATTTTTAGCATGCCCTTAATTGAGGAAATTTTGAATTTTTTTGTATTAAAGTGGCCGGTCCTCGTGATGAGGTTGCCTACGTGTCCCGTTAGGGAATCAGGCCGGACGTAGTTCTGACTACCTTACAGGACTTGAATTTGGATTCTTGAATTTGAACATGGAACTTAGACATAAACTTCTTGAGTTGATCGAGGTTGGTAAGAGATCTGAATTCCGTTCCGTCGATGTCTGTTAGTTCGACTGCTCCCCCGGAGAGGATCTTCTTGACAATGTATGGGCCTGCCCAGTTGGGTTTGAATTTTCCCCTTGGGTCCATGGTGCTTTTGCGAAGTGCTTTCAGGACAAGCTCGCCTTCCTTGATGTTTCGGGTTCTGAACCTTTTGTTGAAATGTCTGGCCACTCGGCGCTGATAGACTTGTACATGGTGAGAGGCTTGAAGCCGACGCTCATCGAGCATGACTAGCTCGTCATATCTTGCTTGTACCCATGCAGCTTCTGGGATTTTGCTTTCGAGGACTATCCTTAGAGAAGGTATCTCCAGCTCGATAGGTTGTACTGATTCCATTCCATAGACCAATGAGAACGGAGTTGCACCTGTTGAAGTGCGAATTGAAGTTCGATATCCCCACAATGCGAAATGCAGCTTTTGGGGCCAGTCCTTGTAATTGGTAGTCATTTCCATGATGATGGTTTTGACATTTTTTTTGGCTGCTTCGACTGCCCCATTGGCTTATGGGCGATAAGGCGAAGAGCGATGATGTTGAATCTTGTACTCGGTGAATAGATCTTCACACTCTCCTTGAAAATGGGTTCCCTGGTCGCTGATGAACTCGTGAGGAACGCCGTATCTGCATATGATGTTTTCTTGTATGAACTGGGCCACTTGCTTGGAACCCAACATTTTGAACGATCTGGCCTCGACCCATTTGGTGAAATAGTCGATGGCAACTAGTATGAACTCATGACCCCCCGGTGCCTGTTGGAGTGACTTTGCCGATGACGTCGATTCCCCAGGCTGAGAATGGCCACGGTGATGATTGAGAGTATAGTAGTGATGGAGGAATGTGTTTCAGATTTGCACACTTCTGACATGTAGGACATTTCTTGACAAAGAAGTAGCAGTCCCGTTCGAGGGTAGTCCAGTAGTATCGTGCCCTGATGATCTTGAGAGCTAGCATTTTCCCATTCATGTGGGTGCCACAGACTCCTGCATGTATGTTGTCCATGACTCTTTGAGCTTCGTGCTTGTCAACACATTGGAGGTTAGGACCGCCAAGGGACCTTTTGAAGGAAATAATGCCCTTGGTCCAAGTATGCATTCAATGTTAAGTCTAATAAATGCGGTTCAGTATTAATTAACAAGTTAATAATTCAGTGAGATCAAGTGAGCTGAATGCCTAGCTAGAGGCCGCTTCAGTTCAAGTGGAATTAATGATATTAATCCACAGCTTACTCTTGACTGAACCCGTAGGGTCACACAAATAGTACGTAAACGGATCAAGTATTTAATGGCATTAAATACTCCATCTATGGATATTCGGAATCGACGGATCTTGGTTTCAGTGGGAGCTGAGATCGTCACAGGCAAGAAATGAATACTCCGGAAATGATGATATTGCCGGAAACGGAAATATGGATCGTATCGGAAATATAAATATTATCCAAGTCGTAGATGTTGCCGGAAACGGAAACATGGTACGTATCGGAAAATATTATCGGAAATGGAAATATTGCCGGAGTCGGAAATATTGCCGGAAACGGAAATATTGTCAGAATCGGAAATACTATCGGAATCGGAAAATAATTCCGGAAACGGAAATATTAAATATTTGTTCGAAACGGAAATTGATTCCAGAATCGGAAATGTTGAATATTGTTCGTATCGGAAATGAATTCCGGAATCGGGAAATTAATCGGAAGCGTATCGTACGAATTAGCATCGGACGAGGCCTGCCAGACGAAGGCCCAGCACGAAGCCGGGCCATCGCCCAGCAAGCCAGCGCGCCACAAACGCACCAGCCAAGGCTGCGCCAGGCCCACCGCAAGGCAGGTCCTGCGCGCGCCAAGGCTACTGCAGCGTGTGGGCTTGCGGCAGTGGGCTGCGAGCTCGCGGGCTACGCGCGCGCGCATGGCGCCCCTCGTGGGCTGCTGTGCGTGCGTGTGTGTTTGTGTGCTACTCGAATCCTAAAGCTACCGGGATTTGTCATATGATTAAATCTAATCCTAAAAGATTTAGTTTATTTAATTAGAGTCCTAGTAGGATTATAATTAAATAAATTAGTATCCTAATAGGATTCCAAATCCTTTTCCATAACTCTATAAATACGTGCCTAGGGTCACATATTTACATCGAGCATTCAAGTATTCAAAGTGAGTTTTTGAGAGCAAAATTCAGTCATACAATTGCCTATAAAGTGCCGAAAATTCAGAGTACCTTAAGGGCGATTCTAGTTGGTCAATCTTAAGGCGGATCCGGACGTGCTGTGGACTATCTACGGAGGGACGACACTTGGAGTCCTAAAGACTTGTTCTTGTTCGGTTCGGGCGCAACTAGGGAAGGCACGCAACAAAGAGTATGCATCTAAGCTATGCTAAATGATTATGTGTAAATAATATGTTTTCCTGGCTTTATGGTTTTTCCGCATGATTTATGAATTGTCATATGTATCATAACCTAACAGTGGTATCACGAGCCTCTTATTATTTTCATAATCTAAATTGCATGAACATGGTTAAATATTACAAATTTGCAAGAATTAAAAGGGGTGATTAATTTTCGTAATTGTTAATTAATTGCATATTGCGTTTATTTAATTATACGTACACAGTTTTTCGACAGTTTCTTCGTTACTCATCCAAATCGAGTGATTTTTGTGTCAATTCCGCATGTAAAAGGCATTCTCAAATGCCGAACCCAGAATTCTCAAATTCGAAGCCTAACTATGACTTTTCGGAGGTTTTAGTTTTTCGAATGCAAAATTTCGTAAATTTAAGATGTTAAATTAAATATTTGCGATTCTTGTTGATAAATCTTGAATTTTTGATTGACCTACTGTATATGTTTAACAAGTTTGAATGCCTAGCCTTGTTAATTATGCAATCTAATTTGTAATTATGATTAATTTGTTGAAAATTAGAATAATTTAGAATTAATTTGATTTTCATAATTATTTATAATTTAATTAGATACCTATGATTAAAAACCACCATAAAAATTGTAAATTTATGTTAAATTTTAAATTTTATGACCTAGACTTGAATCCATGTTAATCGGAAATCAATTGAATAATAAATTTTCGATTTTTCGCCCTAAAATTATGAAATTAATATTATTTATTAATTTGTCATTAATTTTAAATATAAATTTTAAATTTTATGCGATTCGCTCATATAACTTGCACGCACAAAGCAATGGACGCTACGTGTTACCCTTAAGGGGTGTTGTATAGTGCGGGCATGTGACGACGAGCAAGGGAGCTCGTCGCCCATGCGGCACGAATGCAATGAGCAAGGCCATGGTGCACGAGCACAAGGCAGCAGCCCTGCCTTGTGTCGTGGGCTGTGAGCAATGAACGAATGGGCGAGGGCGAAAGCAAGGCACAGCAGTCGCGTGTGGGCAGCAAGCGAGCTGCGCCACAGCGCGCACTGCCTCGCGCAAGCGTGCGGAGCCTCGCGCGCAGCGAGCGCAAGCTCGCGTGCCACGAGTGCTACGCCCAGCGTCGATGCCTCGCGCAGCGAGCGATGGCTCGCAGGATCGAGCGCTGGCAAGCGCGCGCATCGATCAATGGCCCGCATAAAGCGAGCGCTGGCGAGCGCGCGCAGCGAGCGCTGGCTCGCATCAAGCGAGCTCTGGCGAGCGAGCGCAGCGAGCGATGGCTCGCGTGCATCGAATGCTGGCGCGCGCAGCGAGCACCAGCTCGCGTGATGCCTTGCGAAGGAAAGCAGCAGCGATGCGACGCAGCGCATGGGCTGCGCGCACATGGCCAGCGATGGCTGTGTGCGTGTGGCCCATGGGCGTACGTTGCGTGGGGTTGTTGCGTTGCGATTAGATCGTTTTGAAATTTTAATTTAAAATTTTCAGTTTACGTAATTTTAATTAATTTTAAAATTAATAATTTAAATTATTTTCTTGGATTTTAATTTTGAATATTGTAATTATAATAAATTTTATTTATTCTAACTATTTTACTAAAATTAAAATCATGAATTAATTTAAATACGACTGAAATTAAATTAAACTTTTTGGATTCAATTATAAATTTATATGAGCTTTAAATTTTAATTAAATTTGTAAGTTTCCGGTTAGACTAGAAATACATTTTTATGTTTAAAATTAGTAAAGCATATGAATTTATTGGTTTAAGTGGGAGCCCTTTTAGTCATAAACTCTTGATTAGGTCTACAAATCCTTAAGGTTAAAGCAACTTGATTAGAATTAATAAGGACTCAATAATTGGTAGATTATTGGTGCCCTTGATTAATTGCTGCAAATGTTTACGTGATGCATAATGTGTTTTACTAACCAGCTATGTGGGCCATTCATGATAATGAATGGGTGAATGGTATATATTGTATATGTACTGTTTTGCAGGTTATGAAGTGACTAGTATGGCCCAAATAGGATAGAAAATATGGTCTGCGTACCATTAATTTGAATGTAATTGGTCTAAAGTACCAAAGTTGTTTTTCAATTCAAATATGGTCTGCGTACCATCAAATAGTTGTAATTAGTTTTAATTATAGCTTATCCTATTTGAAGAAAATGGTGCCTCCCACGGAGATTTTCAAGACGGACTTTGAAGTTAAAGCTTCAAGATGAAGTCGGGCCATACTAGATCACATTTATCTTATGCATGTTTTAAGTTATTTATTGCTTTTAAATATGTCTTAAAATGCATGAGATCAAAAGCTTGATTATGTTGCATGATTAAGGATTTTAGTTCACTTAAAATCTAACCAACATAGTAAGAGCCTTAAGCTCCAAACTTAAAAATTGAGTTAAAAGGTGCCATGCCAAAATATACACTTGCTTGGATATCCTTTACATCAATCTAGTAATAGTTTTTGCTCAGCGAGGTGTTACTTATTGGTCCTAAAGGGGCAAGGTACACAAATAATTGTGAGTACATGTTAGTTTTGGTGAAACTCAACGATATAAGTAAGGAGTCCTTTTATGTCGTGGCAAAATCGATAGGTTTACCTAATAAGTTCTTAGACGTACCTATCAACCAGAATAGTTTCTAGACTATTAGCAAAAGGCTTTTGCTTACCTAAGATGTTTTAGGATTAAGTCGACAAACTGTGCTTAGTTCTTCAATGATTTTAGGATCTTGGAATCATTTTATTCACACCTGCCGGAACACATAACTTGAATAAAATGCTTAATAAACATTGAATTATGCATGTATGCTAGAATTTAAGTTTATTAAGAGAAACTGTGAATGGTTATTTATTTGTTTATTCTTTTCGATTGTAGTTTTTTAAATATCGCAAACAACAATCAAAACATCATCATAGGTTCTGAGCTTATGGTCAAGCTGAACCTGGCAAATTTTCTTGAATGGGAAGCTAAGCTAGTTGAAATAGTCAAACTCAATGGACTTGAGTATGTACTGTCACATCCCATGCCAAGCTACTATGCCAGAGACATGACCCCTGAGAGCTTTTACGCCTGGGATGCGGATCTCAAAAAGGTTATGAGTCTCATGCTGAACAATATCCCTGATGACTGGGCTAGAAGGTTTGTAGCCTATGAACCTTTTACGCTCATCAAGAATCTGAGGGATATCTGTCGTGGAAGCACGGAGGACAGGAACCTGAACGTCCATGAGTTGATTGAATCAATGTCTGGTCTAAAGGTTAGTTCTCCCAACAGGTGTTATAGGATGGAGGTCCAAGAAACACATGTTCAGCTCCTTCGCACTAAACAGAGGGTAGGCGTCCCACTGAGGTTTCATGTGGATCTTATGCGTTCATACTTTGATCGCCTAAGTCTACTAGGAACACCAATAAGCGAAAGGATGGCAGTCTCTATCTTGCTCAATTCACTACACAGTGGGTTTGGTCGCTTCAAGCAACTATACCTAAGTGAACCAAGAGAAGAAACAGTTGCAGAATTTGTTCACCTTGTTAGAAAGGCTGAAATAATACTGGACTGTGAAGCAAAAGATTTACTCAAGGCTAGAAGGAGACCGTTCAAGAAAGGTGGAAAGTCCAAGGGCAATGCTAAATCAAAGCAGGACAAGTCCACATCAAGCTGTCTTTATTGTGATGGAATAGGCCATTACAAAAGAGAATGTCCAAAGCTAAAGGAAGATCAGAAGAACGGAACAGTCGTTCCATCTTCAGGTATTTTCGTTATAGAATGTATACTTGCTAATTCAACTTCTTGGGTATTAGATACAGGTTGTGGCTCACACTTATGTTCCAATCCACAGGGACTAAGAAGAAGTAGAAAGTTAAGCAAGGGTGAAGTCGACCTACGAGTGGGAAATGGAGCACGGATTGCTGCATTAGCTGTAGGAACTTACTATTTGTCGTTGCCCTCCGGGCTAGTTTTGGAACTGGAAGAGTGTTTCCATGTTCCAAGTCTTACTAAAAACATCATTTCAGTTTCTTGCTTAGATGCTAAGGGATTTTCCTTTTTAATAAAAGACAATAGTTGTTCGTTTTATTTTAAAGTGATGTTTTATGGATCTGCTAGATTAGTCAATGGACTTTATTTATTAGATCACGACAAACAAGTATATAACATAAATACCAAAAAGGCCAAAAAGGATGATTCAGATCTCACCTATCTGTGGCATTGTCGATTAGGCCATATAAACTTGAAACGCTTAGAAAGACTTCAAAAGGAAGGAATTCTAGAACCATTTGACTTAGAGGATTATGGTAAATGCGAATCATGTTTACTTGGAAAAATGACAAAGCAACCTTTCTCTAAAGTTGGAGAAAGAGCAAATGAACTATTGGGTTTAATCCATACAGATGTATGTGGACCAATGAGTACAAATGCTAGAAGTGGTTTCAGCTACTTTATCACTTTCACTGATGACTTCAGTAGATATGGTTATGTCTACCTAATGAAGCATAAGTCTGAATCCTTTGACAAATTCAAGGAATTTCAGAGTGAAGTAGAGAATCAATTAGGCAAGAAGATTAAGGCACTGCGGTCTGATAGAGGCGGTGAATATCTGAGCTATGAATTTGATGACCATCTGAAAGAATGTGGAATTCTATCAGAATTGACTCCTCCTGGAACACCACAATGGAACGGTGTGTCGGAACGGAGGAACAGAACCTTGCTAGACATGGTCAGGTCAATGATGGGTCAGGCCAAACTTCCATTAGAATTTTGGGGACATGCACTAAATACAGCTGCACTCACTATAAATAGAGCTCCGTCTAAAGCTGTCGAAAAGACTCCATATGAATTATGGTTTGGAAAGCCTCAAAATGTGTCTTTTCTGAAGATTTGGGGATGTGAAGTATACGTCAAACGATTGATTTCAGACAAACTTCATCCAAAATCTGACAAATGTATCCTTGTGGGCTATCCAAAGGAAACAAAGGGGTATTACTTCTACAATACATCTGAGAACAAGGTGTTTGTTGCTCGAGATGGTGTCTTTTTGGAGAAAGATCACATTTCCAAAATGACAAGTGGGAGAAAAGTAGACCTCGAAGAAATTCGAGTCGAACAACAAACTCTAGAGAATGCTCAAGATGACATTCAGGATGAAACTCAGAGATCTTTAGAAGAATCTGGTGAGAATCATGGTCAAACTACAAATGTTACCCCGCGTAGATCGCAAAGATATAGATCTCAATCGGAAAGGTACTTAGGTATTTTGACGAACGAGAGCTATGATGTTCTATTACTTGAAAGTGATGAACCTGCGACTTACAAACAAGCTATAACGAGCCCTAGCTCCAAGCAGTGGCAAGAAGCCATGCAATCTGAATTAGACTCCATGTCTGAAAACCAAGTATGGGATTTGGTCGATTTGCCAGATGGCTACCAAGCCATTGGAAGCAAATGGGTTTTCAAACTGAAAAAGGACAAGGATGGGAAACTTGAAGTTTTCAAAGCTAGATTGGTTGCAAAAGGTTACAGGCAAGTCCACGGTGTGGATTACGATGAAACCTTTTCACCAGTTGCAATGCTAAAGTCTATTCGGATAATGTTAGCAATCGCTGCATATTACGATTATGAAATATGGCAGATGGATGTCAAAACTGCTTTCTTAAACGGCGTTTTAACAGAAACTGTGTTTATGACACAGCCTGAAGGTTTTGAGGATCCAAAGAATGCTAAAAAGGTATGCAAGCTAAAGAAGTCAATCTACGGATTGAAGCAGGCATCCAGGAGCTGGAATATACGTTTTGATGAAGCAGTCAGTGACTTTGGTTTCATCAAGAACGCAAACGAATCTTGTGTATACAAGAAGGTCAGTGGGAGCAAAATTTCTTTCCTAGTATTATATGTCGACGACATATTACTTATCGGAAATGACATTCCTATGTTGAACTCTGTCAAGATTTGGCTTGGGAAATGTTTTTCGATGAAAGATCTAGGAGAAGCACAGTACATATTGGGCATCAAGATTTACAGAGATAGATCTAAAAGGATGATTGGACTTAGTCAAAGCACTTATATCAATAAGGTGCTTGATAGGTTCAAAATGGCGGACTCCAAGCGAGGATACCTACCCATGTCTCATGGAATGACTCTAAGCAAGAATCAGTGCCCAAAAACACTTGATGAGCGTAGACGAATGAATGGGATTCCATATGCATCATTGATTGGTTCAATAATGTATGCTATGATATGTACACGCCCGGATGTTGCGTACGCACTCAGTGCTACGAGCAGATACCAGTCAGACCCAGGAGAGGCGCATTGGACTGCTGCCAAGAATATTCTGAAGTACCTGAAAAGGCACAAAGATGACTTCCTGGTCTATGGTGGAGATGATGAATTAATTGTTAAAGGCTATATGGACGCAAGTTTCCAAACGGACAAAGATGATTTCAGATCACAGTCTGGGTTTGTCTTCTGCCTCAACGGAGGAGCAGTAAGCTGGAAAAGTGCTAAGCAAAGCACCATTGCGGATTCTACAACTGAAGCGGAGTACATTGCTGCACATGAAGCAGCAAAGGAAGGTATATGGCTAAGGAAGTTCATAGGTGAACTTGGTGTAGTCCCCTCCATTAAAGGACCAATAACCCTGTATTGTGATAATAACGGAGCTATTGCACAGGCAAAGGAGCCTAGACACCACCAGAGAGTCAAGCATGTACTTCGTAGATTTCACCTTCTACGAGAGTTCGTTGAAAGAAAAGAAGTCGAGATAAACAAGATTGGAACTGATGACAACATATCAGATCCATTGACTAAACCTCTGCCGCAGGCGAAGCACAACTCGCACGCTGCAGCTATGGGAATCAAGCATATTGGAGAATGACTTTGATGACCCTGTTTAAATCTTTGTAAAACATTATTGGTTAATCATTCACAATAAATAAAAAGAATTCATTTTTCCATTTAATTTGTGGTTTATTAAATGATGAGTCCCTTCAATTTGACGATATATTCAAGATAGACTGTCAGGACCAGTCCTGTGACTAAGAAATGTCTATCAAGTGAACTTGAATGTCAAAGGTTGAAAATGGTCCCTAGTCGGAGTTTTCTATAAAATTGGACGCATAGAAAACGTTAGACGACTAGAATGCAAGATGACTAGTAGTTCTGTTTCTTGAACTATGTGGACATGGCAATGTCATAATCATTTGCATAGATACTTACTTTGGGAAGACTAGTATCGGACAAGACCTATGAAACTTTACTGTAAGAGATGAAAATCTGTCATAAGTAAATTTCATTAAAATTATTAGACACTAAATCCTCCATACCTGAGTGATTTGAGATTACTTGTTTGAGAACTGGTTACTTTGACGTTGACCAACCGTCGCACCGTAAAAGGAGGCTATAAAGGCAACGCTCAGGTAATCACCTATCAAACGAAGTCTAATCTCAAGATTGCAAGATTGGGATTGTCCTCCCATAAATCGGCTAGAGATGCTTAAAAGTTGTACAAGGCCACTCGGAGAGCTAGAAACTGTGAAATGCATGGCCGTGCTCGGATGAATCATAGGCTATGATTATCTGTTTATTTGATCAGTTGAACTATGAAACCGAGAAACACCTCTGGGCATAATAAGGATGACAACTCTTACCTTATGTTCAAGAGCAAGCATCGAGCGACAAAGGAATTAGGAAATGCACACTTGTCCCTAAGGACAAGTGGGAGACTGAAGGAAATAATGCCCTTGGTCCAAGTATGCATTCAATGTTAAGTCTAATAAATGCGGTTCAGTATTAATTAACAAGTTAATAATTCAGTGAGATCAAGTGAGCTGAATGCCTAGCTAGAGGCCGCTTCAGTTCAAGTGGAATTAATGATATTAATCCATAGCTTACTCTTGACTGAACCCGTAGGGTCACACAAATAGTACGTAAACGGATCAAGTATTTAATGGCATTAAATACTCCATCTATGGATATTCGGAATCGACGGATCTTGGTTTCAGTGGGAGCTGAGATCGTCACAGGCAAGAAATGAATACTCCGGAAACGATGATATTGCCGGAAACGGAAATATGGATCGTATCGGAAATATAAATATTATCCAAGTCGTAGATGTTGCCGGAAACGGGAAACATGGTACGTATCGGAAAATATTATCGGAAATGGAAATATTGCCGGAATCGGAAATATTGCCGGAAACGGAAATATTGTCAGAATCGGAAATATTATCGGAATCGGAAAATAATTCCGGAAACGGAAATATTAAATATTTGTTCGAAACGGAAATTGATTCCGGAATCGGAAATGTTGAATATTGTTCGTATCGGAAATGAATTCCGGAATCGGGAAATTAATCGGAAGCGTATCGTACGAATTAGCATCGGACGAGGCCTGCCAGACGAAGGCCCAGCACGAAGCCGGGCCATCGCCCAGCAAGCCAGCGCGCCACAAACGCACCAGCCAAGGCTGCGCCAGGCCCAGCGCGCGCCAAGGCTACGGCAGCGTGTGGGCTTGCGGCAGTGGGCTGCGAGCTCGCGGGCTGCGCGCGCGCGCATGGCGCCCCTCGTGGGCTGTTGTGCGTGCGTGTGTGTTTGTGTGCTACTCGAATCCTAAAGCTACCGAGATTTGTCATATGATTAAATCTAATCCTAAAAGATTTAGTTTATTTAATTAGAGTCCTAGTAGGATTATAATTAAATAAATCAGTATCCTAATAGGATTCCAAATCCTTTTCCATAACTCTATAAATACGTGCCTAGGGTCACATATTTACATCGAGCATTCAAGTATTCAAAGTGAGTTTTTGAGTGCAAAATTCAGTCATACAATTGCCTATAAAGTGCCGAAAATTCAGAGTACCTTAAGGGCGATTCTAGTTGGTCAATCTTAAGGCGGATCCGGACGTGCTGTGGACTATCTACGGAGGGACGACACTTGGAGTCCTAAAGACTTGTTCTTGTTCGGTTCGGGCGCAGCTAGGGAAGGCACGCAACAAAGAGTATGCATCTAAGCTATGCTAAATGATTATGTGTAAATAATATGTTTTCCTGGCTTTATGGTTTTTCCGCATGATTTATGAATTGTCATATGTATCATAACCTAACACCTTTTGTATAGAACGCCGCCTTCTATGACGAAATTGGCTGATTGTTATCGTAGAGCCCTTCGATTTTTGCTTGAAAAGTGTGGGGGATACTCTGAATTTTGTAGATACCTTTGAATGTCTGTAAACCAAGGCTCATCTTTGTCTTGCTCGACGTTGTCAATAGCATGGACATATGCTGCTTCTTGACGCGTTTAAATTGTAAGTGGCATTTCGGCCATGCCGCTTGGAAAGTTGATCATTGAGGCCAGTTTTGCCAGTGCATCGGCGAATTGATTCTCCTTTCTTGGGAGGTATGTATAGCGGAGCTCTTCTATTTGTTCGGACAACTGCTCAAGGTAAGACTGGTATGGAGCCAGGCTCTCGCTCCTTACTTTCCATTTGCCGGAAATTTGATTGATGATTAGGGAGGAATCCCCGTACAATCGAAGTTTCTGGACGCCTAGTGCTAAGGCGGCTTCCAGGCCCATGATGCATGCTTCATATTCTGCCGCATTGTTTGTGACGTTGAATTGCAGTTTTGCTGATATAGGAATGTGCGTGCCGTCTGGGGCTACTAGAATTACTCCAACACCACATCCGTTCTGATTGGAAGCACCGTCAAAATGCATTGACCAACTGTCATCACTGGTCATTAAGATTTGCTCGTCGGGTAAGTCGTAATCTTCCTCTTCTGCCTCGACAGGACAGTCGGCTAGGAAATCTGAGACTGCTGAACCTTTGATAGATTTATGTGGAATGAATTTGAGGTCGAATTCTGCTAGCATGACCAACCATCTGGACAACCGTCCGTTGAGTGCTGGTTTTTCGAATAGATACTTGAGAGGATCCGCTTTGCTGATCACATGTACTGTATGGGAGAGCATGTAGTGTCGTAGTTTCTTTGTGGCCCAAACCAAGGCGATGCTGAGTTTCTCGAGCTGAGTGTATTTGGTCTCGTACTCGATCAACTTTTCGCTTATGTAGTATACGATGTGCTCCTTGCCTTCAATTTCCTGGGCAAGCATAGCCCCCACTGCTGAATCTGTTGTTGTGAGGTAGAGCCTGAGGGGAATCCCTGGCATTGCTAGTTTTAGTACTGGTGGGTTGGAAAGGTAGCTTTTGATTGTGTCGAATGCATGCTGATAGTCGTCATCCCACACTTTGGGCTCGCTTTTCCGGAGCTTTCGAAATACCGGTTCACAGATCATTGTGAGTCTTGAAATGAACCTGCTAATATATTGTAGTCTGCCGAGAAAACCCCGAATTTCCTTTTCATTCGTTGGTGGTTGCATCTCGAGAAATGCTTTGATTTTTGAAGGATCAGCCTCTATGCCTCGAGAGCTGATAACATATCCGAGTAACTTGCCCGACGTTACCCCGAATGCACACTTTTGAGGATTGAGCCTCATATTGTATTGTCTGAGTCTGTTGAAAAACTTTCGAAGTACTGAGGTATGCTCGTGCCGTTCTTTGGATTTGACAATCATGTCGTCGACATATACCTCAATTTCCCTGTGAATCATATCGCTCATGATAGCTGTGGCTGTTCTTTGATAAGTTGCTCCTGCGTTCTTTAGTCCGAACGGCATAACTGTATAACAATATGTGCCCCACTGAGTGATGAAGGTTGTCTTCTCCATGTCCTCCTCTGCCATGGGAATCTGATTGTAGCCTGCGTACCCGTCCATAAAAGAGAGTAAGGCGTTGCGGTGTTGTCGACCAAGATATCGATGTGAGGCAATGGAAAACCGTCTTTAGGGATGGCCCTGTTAAGATCTCTGTAGTCCACACATATTCGTACTTTGCCGTCTTTCTTTGGAACTGGGACGATATTTGCGATCCATTCTGGATATTTTGCTTCTCGAATAAACCCGACCTCTAGCTTCTTGGAGACCTCTTCTTGAATTTTGAGGGAAACATCCGGTTTCATGCGACGGAGTTTCTGCTTGATGGGTTTTGAACCTGGAATAAGGGGAATTGTATGCTGACAGATGCTTGGATCAACCCCTGGCATATCATGATAGGATCATGCGAAGACTTCTACATACTCTGAAAGTACCTTGATAAGATCGTCCCACTCTGCTTGAGAAAAAGTTAAACCAATCTGAACTAGTTTTGAATCACTGTTGTTAGAAAGGTTGATTTTTTCCGTTTCCTCAATTATGGGCGTCTTGTTTTCGTGATTTTCGATAGCTTTTAGAATTTCAAGGTCAGTTTCTTGTGAAGCAAAGTTGTGTGGATTAGGATTTGATTTTGAATTAGGACTTGAAGAGTAAGTGGAAATTAAAGTGTTATTGAAATCAGCAATAATTACATCGACTGTTTTGACTTGAAGCTCGGCCTTTAGAGGCTCTTGATTGGTGCAAGACTCTAGTTCTAGACACTTAGACTCATTGCTAGACTCAGATACAGACTCATCCTCTGACTCGGACTCGCTTATCATAGATCCTTCGCCCACAGTAATCTTGAACATTTTGCCATTTGGAGCAGTTATCTTGAGAGACTTTCTCCAGCCATTCACCATCTTCTCACTTGGAGTAATTAGATTAGATGGGTCGAAGTCTTCGATTTGAGTGATCATTTGGACCATGGCATCTTCGGAAATGATTGGGGTTATCTCCTGGCCAAACAATAGACCGAAAGCTGATGAATCAAGGCATTCTGGGGAGGCCTTGTCTTGTATTGGAGGAGCATCCTCTAGAAAGTGATAGTCTTGAAAGATCTCGAATCCGGGTTAAAGGACCCCCTTTGAAGAGTCATAGAAAGGTTCTGGGAAGTCAAAGTATAAGTCATCCTCTCCTTCTTTCACGAATTTCCCATTGAGTGTGAGTTGATGAGGAGGTATTTTGAATTGATCTTTGCCAGCTCGACGGGCCTTTCGCTTAGCCTTTTGCTGCTTGTCATCGAACTTAGTTGGCTTGTACCCCAGACCGCAACAGTTAGTCTGTCCTTGGGCTTTGAAAGGAGATTCGGTGGACGGTGGCAGAGTAGTGCCCAAGAAGCGCCCACGCTTGATCATCATGCGCTTTTCCATGGGATTCATTCTGGATTCGATAGCTCCAACTTCAGCACTGAATCCCCAAAGGTCTTCGTCGTTGTCATCATGTTCGATCAATATCAGAGCCTTGTCGGCTATCTTGGTCCTTGGATGGGACGCATGCAGGGTAATGACGTTTTCTTGGACCTCCATTCGAACTTTCTGGTGGAGTGAGGATGGCACTGCCTTGAGGTCATGGATCCAAGGTCTTCCCAATAGGAGATTGAAACTTGCTTTGATGTTGAGCACTTGAAAGCTCACTTTCCGCTCGATTGGCCCTGTGCGGAGTAGCAGAGTGAGAGTTCCCATTGCTTCCCGGCGAGTGTTGTCATAGGCACGAACACCTTGGGAGGAACTAGAAAAGTCACTAAGGGTGAAACCCAGATTTTCAGCAGTGCGGAGAGGACACATATTGATGGCCGATCCATTGTCCACTAGAGTCATGGGGGTGATCTTGTCTTTGTATTCGACAGTCAGATAGAGAGCCTTGTGATGGCCTGCCCCCTCAGGTGGGAGGTCTTCATTAGTAAAGGTGATTCCTTCTTCCATATTTGTAAGCAACCCGATCAATTCGTCAGGAGTGACTTCTGGGGTGACATTCAGTTTGACCAGAGCATTGATAAGAGCAGTGCGGTGCTCTACAGAGGAAGCCATGAGTTGCCAAATATTAACCTCTGCCTTAGTGCGCTTCAATTGCTCGATTAGAGGGTTCTCCTCGGTAGGTAGGAGAACATTAGTTGCCGGTGCCGTTCTGCTGGCTGGCTCTTGAATTCGACCAGACCTAGTCATGACTTGAACACCGTTTTCTGCCTTAGGGTCCAAGTACCAGTCGGCGCTCACAATTTCTCGGCATTCATCGTCAGAGATGTTTTCAATAGGAGGGTCCTGATATGTGTCTTCATTATCGCTGGCCCAGATCCCACAAATGTCTCCTTGAGGTAACCCAGATTCCGAGTTTTCACTTGGCTGCACAAAGTGTGGTACAGACCCTTGATTATGAAATATTTCCTCTACCTCGAATGGGCCCACAGCATGGAAAAGAGTTTCTTGATTATCCTCGAGAGCCCTTATGCGAGCCTCTGCTTCCTCAACACGTTCATAGAGTTCTGCTACAGCTGCTGCTAGAGAAGTCATCTTGAATAGGATCTTGAGAAGAGGAGTCTGAGCACCTATTTAGGACATGATTTTGAACTTTAGAACTTGAACTTCCCGACACATGATATGATATGCATGCAATGAATGAGACCTAGACTTGACTCTAAGTGTCACTCCGAAGATTCGGGATTTTGGATTTTGTACTTGTATTCGGGATTTGTAACCCGTTGGAAATGTTTGAGAGGAGCCTTCATTCTTTTGTGAAAGTTGACTCTTTGTATTAGAACTTGGAATATCGAAAAAGGAATATTTCGACCTATTGGAAATTGGACTTATTTGAAGGGGATTTCAACCCGCTCGAGGATTTGGAAATTGGACTTGTACTAGGAAATTGAATTTTGTATTATTTCAAGGGAATTTCAACCCGTCAATATTTTAGGGGAATCTCGACCCATTGGACTTTGAATATTTGAAGGGAATTTCAACCCGATTGAAAGGGAATTGATTTTGTATTATTTAAAGGGAATTTCAACCCGTCAATATTTTAGGGGAGTTTCAACCCATTGGACTTGGAATATTTGAAGGGAATTTCAACCCGTGGGGGAATTGGAATTTGTATTATTTCAGGGGATTTTCAACCCATTGGAAGATTGGAGTTGTATTATTTCAGGGGATTTTCAACCTGTTGAATGGAATCTCGAACTTGTATTATTTCTAGGGAGTTTCAACCCGTAGAATTCGAACTTGTATTATTTCAGGGGATTTTCAACCCGTTGGAAATATTTGGAATGGGGTTTGTATTATTTTAGGGGATTTTCAACCCGTCAATATTTTAGGGGAATCTCAACCCATTGGAATTGGAATATTTGAAGGGAATTTCAACCCATTGGAATTTGTATTATTTCAGGGGATTTTAACCCCGGATGTAGAATATGGAATTTGAATTTGACTCGAAGTTTGAACTTTGAAATGGAAAAGGACGCATTTTGTATGTAGAACATGAAGCTTCGTACTTGGAAAATCCGGCATTATGTCGCCGTGGTTTTGAGGCATTGAATTTGGGAACTTGAAAGTCCGGCATTATGCCGCCGTGGACTTGGAGTGTAGGATTTGAGATTTGAGGGTTTTGAATTTTTGAACTTCGAGCTCGAGGTTTGAAATATGGAATGGAAAAATCGGCATTACGACGGCATGGATTTGGAATTTAAATTTTTGAGTATAGGACTCGAAATTCGAAAGATTGACATGGAATTTGAGGTTTGAAAGTTGGAGTTGAAAAGTTGGCATTACGCCGGTCATGAACTTTAGCATTTGAACTTTGAGGTTTTGAGACTTGGAATTGGCAATTTGACTTCGATGCTTGAAGACTTGAATGTTTGAAATAGGAAATCCGGCATGACGCCGTTGGATTTGTGGTTTTTGACTTTGAAATTTGAAGTTTGAAGCTTGAAATTTGGACTAGAAAAATCCGGCATTAAGGCGCTGTTAGATTAAGTCTTGACTTGAAACGTGAAACTCGAAATTTGGACTAGAAAATCCGGCATTATGGCACCGTTGGGTTGGATTTGAAAATTGAAGTTTTGGACTAGAAAGTTTGAATTTGAACTTGAAGCTTGAAGACTAGGAAATCCGGCATTATGACGCCGTTGGATTGAATTTGACTTGAAAATCGAAACTTGAGTTGGAAAATCCGGCATTATGGCGCTGTTGGATTTGGACTTGAAAATTGAGGTTTTGGATTAGAAAATTTGAACTTGAACTCGAAACTCGAAATTTGGACTGGAAAATCCGGCATTATGACGGCGTTGGATTTGAACTTTGACTTGGAAGCTTGAGGTTTTGAAGTAGGAAATCCGGCATTATGGCGTCGTTGGATTGCATTTTGAACTTGAAAATTGGAATTTTGGACTCGAAAATCCGGCATTATGACGCCGTTGGATTGAACTTTGAATTTGAAACTTGGAATTTGGACTCGAAAATCCGGCATTATGACGCCGTTGGATTAAATTTTGAATTTGGCATTTGTGCGTGAGGCGTGTTTAAGGGTTTTGAATCAAATGGAGTGACACTCCTAAAGACCCTAAAATCGGCGATTTAGATGCATGAGGTTTGAATGATGCTCCTAGGGGTTTGGTTTCCTATTTGGAGGCTAATTGGTTTTGGCAAGCTAGAACTCGAGGTTAGCCATTCACGCGTGCAAAGACGCCCACACAATGCACAAGTAGCACGTTGTCACACTAATCATGAATATGAATGCGACATGCAAATTTCTCAACCTAAGTTCGGCCTAAGTTTTGTATGACGCAAGTGGTCGGCTTAGGGTGTCAAAAGGTACTCGGCTAAGAGACGGATCCGGCGACAAGCTTTCACATCCGCCTAAGGGAGGTGTGTGTCGGCAGACGGCCTCCATAATTGACATCGGGAATGTCAAGTAAATGCCAAGTTTTGGTAGGCGCGAAAATGGTCACACACTTTGGTCGGGAACCTTATGGAGAGTCACCATTTCGTTGCCCCCGGGGCTAGCCCGAATGTAGAACACATCCGTTTGGGCAAGGGTAGAAATTCATTTTGCACAATATGGTTTTCGAAAAATGCATGAAATGCCTAGAAATTGAAATTGAAATCGTACTTGAATTTGTATTTGTAAAGCTCGTTTTTCGGCACTCGTTCACGAGGCTTGGGAGCGTCCTTCCAGATGCAAAAACAGACTAACTCCCAACACGAAAAGTTGAGCAAAAGTGGGCGACAAGCCACTGTGAGCCACTGTCCTGGATGCAGGCAGTGGCGTTGGGTGCAGGGGCTGCGCCTGGCGCCAATGCTGGCATCCAATACTTCGGCAAATCAGTGGCCGGTTGCTCGAAATCTGCTCGCATTTTCGAAATTGAAATTAGAAAATCCCCAGCGGAGTCGCCAGAATTGTAGGGGGTTATTTTTCACGTTTCCTACAAGGGGGGGAAGGCCGGGTCGTTTAGAGAACCGTTTGAATTTTTGCACCTCGAAGGAGTCGCCACCAAACTTTATTTAAAGTCTTGTTTGGAAAGACCGCAAATGACTCTATTTTTGGATAAGGCCTTGAATCCTTGAAACAGATGGGTGAGATCCGGGCTCGGTAACGAAAATGCTTATTCGGCGAGCTTTAGAAATGTTCAAGTACGTTGGCACAACATTAGTTCGAAAATATACCCTAGATTAGACTATGTGGGTTTTAATTTAGAGCAAAATAGAATTTCTAATTGTACGGTGGTCACTTTGCTTTAAAGATTAATTTAAGGAACCCAAGGCCGGTTTGTCCAAAAATATCTTTGTTAAGCATGATGTAACCTTTGTATTTTGTTGTATTTAGCATGTTGGTGATGAAAGCGATAAAGCAAATAAAGCAACATCACAATACTAAATAAAGTGCGGAATTAGTAAATACAAGACCCCCTAGAAAAGGACTAGGGAGTAGGTCCACATTGCCTAGAAATGGACTAGGCAAGTAAAGATGCGGAATTGAAAGTGCGGAATTGAAATTGCGGTATTGAAATTGCGGTATTGAAAGTGCAATATTGAAAGTGCGATATTGAAATTGCGGTATTGAAAGGTGCGATATTGAAATTGCAATATTGAAAGGTGCATAATTGAAATTTGTACTTGGGCACATGAGATTTGAACGCCAAGCGGCTCCTTAAAAATAAGTGCGCCCGACACGAATTCAAAGCCAAAAATCTCAACTTGGGAGAGGTTGCTCAACCCAAATATCCTAGATTTTGCATATTAAACTTGAAATTGAAAGCTTGAATATTGAAATGTTTGAACTTGAAATGATTGAAATTTGAACTTCACATTCCGGAGGCTTTTCGAAGTTCTTTAGAAAATCCGAACACGTATTCTTTAAGGACTTTAGAAGTGGCTTTTAAAGAATAGACATCTCTTAGAAGACTTTACAAGTGCTTCAAGGAGAACAGAATATTCAAAGGACTTTTAAGTGGCTATTGATATTCTATTTGTTTGATGTTCTATACCCAAGTAGGCATAGAGTTCAAGTCACTGAAACTATGCGATTCTTCTATTAGATAGTGAAGAAACCTACAACTTGCAGTCAAACTATTATCACAAAGATTAATGAGTTTGTGACTTGTAAGAAAGCTATGACGAAATATAGATTCCCTAAAATGGTTAGAGGCCATATATAGACTCCAATGTTTTAAATGGTTAGAGGCCATAAAACATACTCAATGTTTTGATGACAAAATTGAAATTTTGTTGATTTGCAAGAATAGTTTCACACCTATTGGTTGCAAATTTGTTTTAAGGATAAAAACCATCAAACATGAAATTGTGTTCACACACAAAGCTAGATTAGTTGCTAAAGGTTACAAGCAAATCCACGGCGTGGATTGTGTTGAAGCCTCATGCAAAATCGTAATGCTTAAGTCAAGCAATGATTGCATATTGGTATATATGGCAATTGGATGACAAAACATATTCCTCAATCAAATGTTGGAAGAAAACTATGTACATGGCATGTCATAGGATTTGTGGATCCAAATAATGCTTGAAATGAATGCTAGCTTATGAAATCTAAGTACAGATTTAAGCAAGCAATTGGGAATTGGAATTGTATTTTAGTGGAGCTAATAAGTATTTTAGTTTCATAAAATGTACATGATTCTTATAGATATATAAGAAGTTTAGTGGGAGTACATAAAACTCAATTGGTCCTATGTGTATCACACACATATCTCTCTATTGTGAAATAACATTCAAATGCTAAAAGGTTAGGTTCTTAACTTATATTATATGTCAAAGAATTTAGCTGGATTTAGTATCTACTGAAACTACAATGAGCTAAAGTTACATGAATAGAATTCAATTGGGAATTATTCTGCAAAAGAATTTATCATGTATAATATAATATGAGGATCGCCAAAAACGTATCGTATGACTTTAGGCATAACGAATATATACCAATCTCTATTGATCTAAGTAAAGATTAACTAGATTGAGATCAAGAAAAACTTATGGTACTTGAAAAGGTACATAGGAATAGTTCTTGATTCAAGGAAATAAAGATATGCTAAATATTGATGCTACACACATAAACACTGGCAAAGGATCAAGCCAGATTCCCTTGGAGGGTTAACCATTGGCAAGGACGAGCTATAGAGCATCGTGTTTTGAAAATGGCAACATGGGTTGGAGACCATGAGTTGTTGCGTGGGAAATTAAAATATTAATTTCTATGTTCTAAAGATACAGCTGGAAAGTCTTCCACATATCTGTGAACTGCTTGGATAAGTAAATCCAAACAAAGCATCACTAGCAACCTAAACAGTTGAAGTAAAAGTACTTATTGCCTAAGAAGCAATAAAACAGAGTTGTTTATATTAATGAGTTCTTCATTGAACTTGGGAAGATCAAATGTCTATTGACTTAATGGTTCTTCATTGCAAAATACGTAGAACCACTAATGTAGCAAGAAAGACTAGATCACAAAATAAACATACTCAAAAGATCTTATCATCATATCTCGAAGAACATTCGATGAAAAGGATATTAAGATTGGCAAAGCATGATAACTAAACCTATGCAACAAGTGAGAAGCAACACTCACGTTGTAGCACTGGAAATCAAGCATAGCTTTGAATTCCATGAACTGTTTTAAACATGGGTTTGAGGCCCAAGGTTCTAAAACAATGGGGTTGAACATTTATCATATATGAAATGTACTTTCATATTCTATTTAATCTTGGTTTAGTATTAAATGATGAGTCCCTTCAATTTGACGAAATATTCAAGATAGACTGTCAGGACCAGTCCTGTGACTAAGAAATGTCTATCAAGTGAACTTGAATGTCAAAAGTTGAAAATGGTCCCTGGCCGGAGTTTTCTATAAAGATGGACGCATAGAAAACGTTAGACGACTAGAATGCAAGATGCCTAGTAGTTCTGCTTCTTGAACTATGTGGACATGGCAATGTCGTAATCATTTGCATAGATACTTACTTTGGGAAGACTAGTATCGGACAGACCTATGAAACTTTACTGTAAGAGATGAAAATCTGTCATAAGTAAATTTCATTAAAATTATTAGACACTAAATCCTCAATGCCTGAGTAATTTGAGATTACTTGTTTGAGAACTGGTTGCTTTGACGTTGACCAACCGTCGCACCGTAAAAGGAGGCTATAAAGGCAACGCTCAGGTAATCACCTATCAAACGAAGTCTAATCTCAAGATCACAAGATTGGGATTGTCCTCCCATAAATCGGGATGAGATGCTTAAAAGTTGTACAAGGACACTCGGAGAGCTAGAAACTGTAAAATGCATGGCCGTGCTCGGATGAATCATAGGCTATGATTATCTGTTTATTTGATCAGTTGAACTCTGAAACCGAGAAACACCTCTGGACATAATAAGGATGACAACTTTTACCTTATGTTCAAGAGCAAGCATCGAGCGACAAAGGAATTAGGTAATGCACACTTGTCCCTAAGGACAAGTGGGAGACTGAAGGAAATAATGCCCTTGGTCCAAGTATGCATTCAATGATAAAGTCTAATAAATGTGGTTCAGTATTTATTAACAAGTTAATAATTCAGTGAGATCAAGTGAGCTGAATGCCTAGCTAGAGGCCACTTCAGTTCAAGTGGAATTAATGATATTAATCCACAGCTTACTCTTGACTGAACCCGTAGGATCACACAAATAGTACGTAAACGGATCAAGTATTTAATGGCATTAAATACTCTATCTATAGATATTCGGAATCGACGGATCTTGGTTTCAGTGGGAGCTGAGATCGTCACAAGCAAGTGAATACTCCAGAAACGATGATATTGCCGGAAACGGAAATATGGATCGCATCGGAAATATAAATATTATCCAAGTCGTAGATGTTGCCGGAAACGGAAACATGGTACGTATCGGAAAATATTATCGGAAATGGAAATATTGCCATAATCGGAAATATTGCCGGAAACGGAAATATTGTCAGAATCGGAAATATTATCGGAATCGGAAAATAATTCCGGAAACGGAAATATTAAATATTTGTTCGAAACAGAAATTAATTCCGGAATCGAAAATATTAAATATTGTTCGCATCGGAAATGAATTTCGGAACCGGGAATTTAATCGGAAGCGTATCGTACGAATTAGCATCGGACGAGGTCTGCCGGACGAAGGACCAGCACGAAGCCGGGCCATCGCCCAGCAAAGCAAGACGCACGCCAACACGCATAGCCCATGGCAGCGCCAGGCCCACCGCAAGGCAGGCCCAGCGTGCCAAGGCGTGGCTGCGTAGCGTGGGCCAAGCGCACGCACGCGTGGGCGCCTTCGTGGCTCCGTGCGTGTGTGTTTTTGTGTCCATGCACAATTCCTAAATCTATTAGGATTTGGTGTATGATTAAATTCCTATTCCTAAAAGGATTATTTAATTAATTAGAGTCCTTGTAGGATTCTAAGTTTAATTAAATCGTATCCTACTAGGATTCCAATTCCCTTTCCAAACCTCTATAAATAAGGGCCTAGGGTCATAATTTATGGACATGGGATTGAAGTATTCTAAGGGTAAGTTTTGAAAGAAAAATAAGCCAAACACTTGCAAACACTTAACCGAATTTCCTAGTAACCTTAAGGGCGATTCTAGTTGGTCTAACTTGAGGCGAATCCGGACGTACTGTGGACTATCTACGGAGGGACGACATTTGGAGTCCTAAAGGCTTGTTCTTGTTCGGTTCGGGCGCAGCTAGGGAGGGCACGCTACAAAGTGTATGCTCCTAAATTATGCTAAATGATTATGTGTAAATAATACGTTTCTTGGCATTAAGGTTTTTCCGCATGGTTTATGTTTTGTCATATGTATCATAACCTATCACAAAATCCCGAATCTTCGGAGTGGCACTTAGAGTCAAAGTCTAGGTCTCATTCATTGCATGCATATCATATCATGTGTCGGGAAATCCAAGTTCTAAAATCGTCTGGTATGTTCTAACTAGGAGTCCGAAGATCCTGTGGGTTCGTCGAAGAGGAGAAAGGTTAAAAAGAAATCCATCAGTCCTAGCTTCCCTCATAGCCGACATCGAACGAGCAGCCAGTTCATCTCCTACAAATCAAACTCCCAGTCCCATTCAAGAAACAATCCAAATGTCTGCCTCTGAACAACTCGCTCAACTCCTAACGGCTTTCGCCAGCCTCATTGCCAATGTGGAGAGCATAAGCAACCGATTGGGTGTCGTGGAACAGGGCGCGCCCACTGATGACTTAACCAAGAAGATCGAGAGTCTTGTCAGTAAGGTTACCAATCAAGAGAACTAATTTGACACCTCAATGGAGGACAACCTCAAGGGGAGGGCGAATCTGCCAGAAAAATTCTCCGCCAATGACATTCCAAATTTCAAATCAACTGACAATCCCAAGTACCATCTCAAGAATTTCAGAGCTACAATGGCCATCAAGGGGGTCGAACTCGAGCTATACCCAGTGGTATTCCCTATGTATCTGGAACCTGTCTGCCAGAAGTGGTACTATTCACTCAAGGAACACCAAACAAATACATGGGAGGCAGTTGCTCGAGCATTCATGGAGCAATATCAACCCAACATTCAACTTCAAAACACTCTAAGGGAACTGGAAGTTCTCAGGCAAGGGCCTCAGGAAGGCTTCACTACTTACCTCAACCGGTGGAGAGAAATGGCATCCCAAATGGTGACCCGGCCCTTCGAGAGAGAATTAGTGGGATGCTATCGAAAATCATGAAAACAGGACGCCCATAATTGAGGAAACAGAAAAAATCAACCTTTCTAACAGCGGTGACTCAAAACTAGTTCAGATTGGTTTAACTCTTTCTCAAGCAGAGCGGGACGATCTTATCAAGCTACTTTCAGAGTATGTAGACGTCTTCGCATGGTCCTATCATGATATGCCAGGGGTTGATCCAAGCATCGGTCAGCATACAATTCCCCTTATTCCAGGTTGAAGACCCATCAAGCAGAAACTCCGTCGCATGAAACCGGACGTTTCCCTCAAAATTCAAGAAGAGGTCTCCAAGCAGTTAGAGGCCGGGTTTATTCGAGAAGCAAAATATCCATAATGGATCGCAAATGTCGTCCCAATTCCAAAGAAAGATGGCAAAGTACGAATGTGTGTGGACTACAGGGATCTTAACAGGGCCAGCCCTAAAGACGGTTTCCCATTGCCTCACATCGACATCTTGGTCGACAACACCGCAAATCACGCCTTACTCTCTTTTATGGACGGGTATGCAGGCTACAATCAGATTCCCATGGCAGAGGAAGACATGGAGAAAACAACCTTCATCACTCAGTGGGGTACATATTGCTATACTGTTATGCCGTTCGGACTAAAGAACGCAGGAGCAACTTATCAAAGAACAGCCACACCCATCATGAGCGATATGATTCACAGGGAAATCGAGGTATATGTCGACGACATGATTGTCAAATCCAAAGAACGGCACGAGCATACCTCGGTACTCCGAAAGTTTTTCAACAGGCTCAGACAATACAACATGAGGCTCAATCCTCAAAAGTCCGCATTCGGGGTAACGTCAGGCAAGTTACTCGGATATCTTATCAGCTCTCGAGGCATAGAGGCTGATCCTTCAAAAATCAAAGCAATTCTCGAGATGCAACCACCAACGAATGAAAAGAAAATTTGGGGTTTTCTCGGCAGACTACAATATATCAGCAGGTTCATTTCAAGACTCACAATGATCTGTGAACCAGTATTTCGAAAGCTCCGAAAAAGCGAGCCCAAGGTGTGGGATGACAACTGTTAGCATGCATTTGTAACAATCAAGAGCTACCTTTCCAACCCACCAGTACTAAAGCCACCCATGCCAGGGATTCCCCTCAGGCTCTACCTCACAATAACCGATTCAGCAGTGGGGGCTATGCTTGCCCAGGAAATTGAAGGCAAGGAGAATGCCGTATACTACATAAGCAAAAAGCTGATCGAGTACGAGACCAAATACACTCAGCTCGAGAAACTCAGCATCGCCTTGGTTTGGGCCACAAAGAAACTACGGCACTACATGCTCTCCCATACAATACATGTGATCAGCAAGGCTGATCCTCTCAAGTATCTATTCGAAAAACCAGCACTCAACGGGCGGTTGTCCAGATGGTTGGTCATGCTAGCAGAATTCGACCTCAAATACATTCCACAGAAGTCTATGAAGGGTTCAGCGGTCTCAGATTTCTTAGCCGACTGTCCTGTCGAGGTAGAAGAGGAAGATTACGACTTACCCGACGAGAAAATCTTAATGACCAGTGATGACAGTTGGTCAATGCATTTTGACGGTGCTTCCAGTAATCCTAGTAGCTCCAGACGGCACACACATTCCGATGTCAGCAAAACTACAATTCAACGTCACAAACAATGCGGCAGAATATGAAGCATGCATCATGGGCCTGGAAGCCGCCTTAGCACTGGGCGTCCAGAAACTTCGAGTGTACGGGGATTTCTCCCTAATCATCAATCAAATTTCCGGCAAATGGAAAGTAAGAAGCGAGAGTTTAGCTCCATACCAGTCCTATCTCGAACAACTGTCTGAACAAATAGAAGAGCTTCGCTATACATACCTCCCGAGAGAGGAGAATCAATTCGCTGATGCACTGGCAAAACTGGCTTCAATTATCAACATTCCAAGCAGCATGGCCGAAATGCCACTTACAATTGAAACCCGTCAAGAAGCAGCATATGTCCATGCTATTAACAACGTCGAGCAAGACGAAGATGAGCCTTGGTTTACAGACATTCAAAGGTATCTACAAAATTCAGAGTATCCGCCGCACTTTACAAGCAAAAATTGAAAGGCTCTACGATTACAATCAGCCAATTTCGTCATAGAAGGCGGCGTTCTATACAAAAGGTCCCTTGGCGGTCCTAACCTCCGATGTGTTGACAAGCACGAAGCTCAAAGAGTCATGGACAACATACATGCTGGAGTCTTTGGCACCCACATGAAGGGGAAAATGCTAGCCCTCAAGATCATCAGGGCACGATACTATTGGACTACCCTCGAACGGGACTGCTACTTCTTTGTCAAGAAATGTCGTACATGTCAGAAGTGTGCGAATCTGAAGCACATTCCTCCATCACTACTATACTCTCAAACATCACCGTGGCCATTCTCAACCTGGGGTATCGACGTCATCGACAAAGTCACTCCAAAAGGCACCGGGGGTCATGAGTTCATACAGGCCGCCATCGACTATTTCACCAAATGGGTCGAGGCTAGGTCGTTCAAAGTATTGGGTTCCAAGCAAGTGGCCCAAATCATACAAGAAAACATCATATGCAGATACGGCGTTCCTTACGAGTTCATCAGTGACCAGGGAACCCATTTTCAAGGAGAGTGTGAAGATCTATTCACCGAGTACAAGATTCAACATCATCGCTCTTCACCTTATCGCCCACAAACCAATGGGGCAGTCGAAGCAGCCAACAAGAATGTCAAGACCATCATCAATAAATGACTACCGATTACAAGGACTGGCCCCAAAAGCTGCATTTCGCATTGTGGGGATATCGAACTTCAATTCGCACTTTAACTGGTGCAACTCCGTTCTCATTAGTCTATGGAATGGAAGCAGTACAACCTATCGAGCTAGAGATACCTTCTCTAAGGATAGTCCTCGAAAGAAAAATCCCAGAAGCTGCATGGGTACAAGCCAGATATGACGAACTAGGCATGCTCGATGAGCGACGGCTTCAAGCCGCTCACCATGTAGAAGTCTATCAGCGCCGAGTGGCCAGATATTTCAACAAAAGGGTCAGAACCCGAAACATCAAGGAAGGCGAGCTTGTCCTGAAAGCCCTTTGCAAAAGCACCATGGACCCAAGGTGAAAATTCAAACCCAACTGGGCAGGCCCGTACATTGTCAAGAAAATCCTCTCTGGGGGAGCAGTCGAACTAACCGACATCGACGGAACAGAATTCAGATATCTGACTAACCTCGATCAACTCAAGAAGTTCTATGTCTAAGTTCCATGTTCAAATTCAAGAATCCAAATTCAGGTCCTGTAAGGTAGTCAGAAATACGTCCGGCCTGATTCCCTAACGGGACACGTAGGCAACCTCATTTCGAGGCCCAGCCACTTTAATACAAAAAAATTCATAATTTCCTCAATTAAGGGCATCCTAAAAATCAAATCAAATCAAAATTCAAAACTCAAAATTGTTGTTGTTTTTATTCCAAATGTGCCAATTCAAAGTAAAGCATGTTCAAGCGGAATTTAACGCAATAATTCTTTATTTGGCCCTAAGGCCTTCAAAGCTAATTCAAATACAAAGTCAGGATCAAGTGAAGCAAAGTTCAAAAGCCTTTTCACTTCCTAAACACATCTTCCAAACACATCTTCCAAACACATTACAAACACATTCCAAACACAATTCATTCCAAACACATTTAACCTACAAAGATCTAGGGTCGGGCGACTATGCTCTCGAGTCTTGGCACCTTGAGTACTATCCCCTGGCTCCTCCCGCAATCAATCATCAATCTTCCCCTTGCCCAAGCGGCGGGAGAAGGAACTTGCAAGCCTTCCAAGACGGGAGGACGACGAACCTTCTTTGGATTCCGAACGGTCAAGCACCGGATGGGCCACACTCCCGTCACCTTCCTCAAAGACAGTTGATACAGGACGTCTAGCTCTAGAACCTCGGACTCTAGCTGGTCTGGAGAAAGAAATGTCCCTCTGGCTTAGGCCTCTCATCCATACAATATACCCCGCAGACAGAGTAACTGACTCAGGTGGGAACTGGATACTTAAGAATGGTTTGGCAACCCAATACCGCCTCCAAACTTCAAGACGATTCGCATTCAGCATAACAGGTTTCGGGTTCTCTTCAGTACAGACCGGGATCTCCTGTTTCAAGCCATATTGTCTCATCACTCGAGCAGGCGAGTAGAAGACCAGCATTGTGAGGCTTGGCACCCTCAAAGCAGTAGAACCAGGGGCATGTCTCATAGCAGCAATTCCCCACCAAGGAACTACCCACCTTATACAAGATTCAATCCCAGAGAGTGCATACCGCCACTCATCCAATGAAAGTGGGCCATACAACGTGGGTCGCACAGTGAAACCCTTTCTATTATAGCTCGCCATGTTCTCCGGTGGTGCCACCAACATGAGCCTCTCTATAAGCCAAACCTTGGGGAGTATACAATTAAGAAGCACATTTCAAAATTCAACATTCAAAATTCAAATACAAGTACAAAATTCAATATACAAGAGAGCTCCAGATCCTTACTTGGAGTAACACCGGACTTCTCGATGGCAAAGAAGAGGGGTCCGACTTCAGCATATCAAGGCCCGTCAATGTTTCGCCAATCACGAGCGGCATTGGGTCCCGACCATTAGCAAACTTCTCTACAATTTCTATTAGGGAGGCATCACCATTGCCAAACCCCTGTTTCGAAAAGAGAAAGCGAACGAATATACAAAAACTCAAGGCTCTCAAGCGGAATACTTTGGGAGCATCAAGCCCAGCAAGTAGGTGACAAAGAGGGACAAATCCACCCCTCTGCCATATACAACAGCACTCAAAAGTGGGGGCTTCAAGCCCAAATACCTTTCAAAACTCAAGAAAAAGTGTTTTTCAACACTGGGAATGCATGGCTCCAGCATGATCGGCCACCCCAATATAGCACTAAATTCCTCAGGGAGGGGACATACCTCATTATTTCCAAAACGGAAGACGTGATGATTCGGATCCCAAGCCTCCAGAGCAGCAAGAATGAAGTACAAATCCAATTTTACAAACCGGAAAGAGACGAGCACCCCAAGATGCATGCCATCAAGCTCCTTTTTCTCCAATTTGCCTAGCGAACCAATCCACGAGTTCAACATATTTTCTTTTCTTTTCGAGAGGAAGCAGTATGCAATGATAGCAGGGAAGGATTGATGCAAGAAATGATCCAACAAGCTCCCTATTTATACAAGAGTCGGCTTGCACAACAGCCCACGAGCGCTAGGCGCAGGGGCCTGCATCTAAGGACGAGGCCACCGTCCTCTCTTATGATTCCGAGTACACACTCTTTAGTGTTTCGGACAGCAGAGTACAACCTCCATTATTCGAGATTCCAAAGCCGCAAGCCGCGCAACTTCAAGCAGTACGGATCAACGCTTCAGGCAGATTTCGGGTCATTTCAAAATTCAAGCATCCTAGTCCTAGATCGGCGTCCTAAGTCGAGTATGCATATGCATAGCAAGAGTTGAATATACTTTGACTTGCGCTTTTCCTAACCAAAAAACCTCAGTCAAAGTGGGGGCTTATAGTGGGTATATACACCCGAAAAAATGGGGTAAATTTTTTCAAAATTTGTTGGCAAATTTCTCATGCATGCATCTAGCCACAAATTTCAAGGCACATACAACGCATACAATTCCAAACATTCAAACATACAAAAAACCAATCTTCAAATTTTACAAACCAATTCAAAGTTCAAAACCATACAACCATACAAAAATTCAAGTTTCAATCCATACAAATACAATACAATACAGCCTATACAAAATCAACCCACGCAAGCTGGAACTCTCTACCATGCAGGGTCAGTCAGAGTCGTCACCAGCAGTGATATCAACCACAGGTGCCTTGTCCCTGTTCCGCCTCCTGAGGCGCTCCAGCTCCTGATCCAGCTCCGTCCCAGGGGTACTAGGATCCTGCTCCGAGATACGAATTGTGCCAGTGGTGGGATGAACTCCCTACTGAGGAGAGGAATACTGATACGGCGGCATCGGCATATACTGGTACGACCCAAACATCTGAGACTGGCGCATCCTCTGCATCTCTGCATAGTAAGCCCAGGAATCTGCACCCCAGGGCTGAGGACCACTTCCTCCGAAATAGTAACCAGGGGAAGAAACAAAGGGTCGTGAATCGCCTGCACCTCCAAACGAATGCCTGGTGGGATCAACATGTACAAAAGGGGAAGCTCCCCGCTCAGCATCAGAATGTCTCTGATGAGCACCAGCACCAGAACCCTGTCCCAGATCCAAGCTCGGCCCCTCCTGCCTCAAGGACGTCTCCACATGGGGTTCTCTGTCAACGGATCCTCTACGGTCTCGATGACGCTCCTATACAAAATACAATTTCAAGAATCAACATCCAAGTTCAAATCTCCATAACACAAATTTCAAAATCAAGAAAGGCACCTCGTTGTCCCAGCCAGAAAGCTTCTGGGTCAGCTTAACACACTGCCTCTTCCAGGAATCAATCAAGAGCATCCAGCGACGCACTCTCACCCGAGGCCCCTGCATACAAAATCCAAGATCAATTCCCCAATACAAGATTACAAACAGTTTCAAAAATGCAACAGTACTTACAGCGGCATAATGCTCAGGTACAGCATCATATGATTTCCGGTGCGGAGGAGAAGCAAAAGGGATGGTCTCCACCACCTCTTCCCCGTTCGAGTTCTCATAGCGGAGGATCCTATCAGCATGGGGAATGTCCTCAGGATCAACCTCCTCCTTCTATATACAATCATACAATCATCCAATCAATACAAGAATACAAGAATACAAGGTTCAAAGCTCACCGGCAGTACGAAGCGTACTGGTGGAGCCAGCCTCCTCAGGAAGTCGTCATAGCTCCCCTTCCTGTGTACAAAATCCCTCCAAGAGCGGCAAACAGCATCGCCCCTAGCCTCCGCATAGAGCCGGGCCAGCTCTTCATCCAACGCCAGCATGGACCCTGGTGGATCCTTGGGGATAAGTCTCTCCCCCGAATGGTGCTGAGGGGACACTCTCTCTCCTAGGTACCACATATGGCGGTACACACCGGGAAGAAAAACCCGCCGCCTAGACAGGAAATGGGCACGATCAGCCGAGGCAGGTATGAGCGCGTTGGCAAAAGGACGCCATACCACCTGCAAAACAGACAACTCAGGCAACAACACAAATACAAATACAAAGAGGGCACAACAGTACAAGGATATTACCTCGTCAGCAGGTAGGACTCTCTAAGCTTTGCGAGAGGCCGCCAGAGGCACACTGCTGCGCACCGCTCCTACCCAAGATGCAGCATACGGGTAAGCCGCATCTCTAGTACGATCCAGCGCCAAAGTCGGAAAGTGCTCATATATCCAAATCTTTCAAGAAGCAAGCAACACATCAGCCAAGTTTAAATATAAGCATACAAGTACAAAGTACAAGGCACAAGGAGTCTTAAATACCTCCAGCACACTCCACAGAGCAGCCATGCTCGGGTCACTCCCCACCGCAGTCCGGGAAGCCCGCTTCATCTCATACAAAAGGTGGCTATATGCCAAGCCACCCCAGTTATAGCTCAAAACAGCTCTCATGTCCCTCAGAACGGACAAGAACCGGATGTGCACCCGACTTTTCCTACTCGGGACCATCACTCTGCTCACCAAGGCTAGGACAAAGAGCCTAACCCTCTGCTCCGCGGATACACCCACACCGCAGATAGCCTCCACGATCACAGTCAGAGAAGTATGGGCATCGTCATCTGACAAGTCAACAACAGGGCCAAGCAAGTCCCTGGCAGCGGCAGAGCGCCACGTCAGCTCCGGATCAAAGGTCATGTTCCTCTCAAAAAAAGGAAGACCCGTGATCATAGCAAACTCAAAGGGGGTAATGGTGATCTCCCCCCATGCCATGTGGAAAGTGTTGGTGGTATCCCACCACCGCTCCAACAACGCCCACAGTCGGGGCTTGATCCCCTCCTCGAAGAGCCTCCCATGGCACGCCAGAAGTCGGCCAGGCCCGTCTACGACCAAATCTCCATGGCCTCCTAATCAGCACGAAGAGCTTTAAAAGCCCTCTGAACCTCCACCAAGGACCAGAAAGTACAAAACGGCTTTCCATCGGCCTACAGGTGAACGAGTTAACTCCAAACCTATACAAATACAAGATACAAATTCAAAGCACAATACAAGACTCACCATGCCAGCGCGAGGCCGCTGAGACAAGTGTCACTCTAGCCGAAACATCAGGTCGGAAGGATTCCAACCAGCACCACTAAAAGAAGGCTCATCCCCAGGACCATACCTCCGTTGAGCGCGTTTATTGCAGCCGCTTCATCATCCGAAGCGTCCTCCTCAGCAGCTTGAACTACCGACGATTCGGCGAGCTTCCTCCGAGTGTGACGAGGCATACTAAATCAAATCGAGTACAAGGTGTCAAAATTCTAAACTAGGGGCTATCCTATACTAGCCTAAACAAAGTCAAAAAAAAATTCAGACGAATCCCCAGTGGACCTCTAGTTCAAGGTACAAGTTCAACACCAGCGCCTAGGCTACCCATGCCAAAGCAGGTATACAAGTTCAACACCAACGCCTAGGCTACCCATGCCAAAGCAGGTATACAAGTTCAAACATCAACGCCTAGGCTACCCAAGCCAAAGCAGGTATACAAGTTCTACATCAACGCCTAGGCTATCCCTGCCGAAGCCGATACAAAAAAAATAGACATTCAAGAAAAATTTTAAAAATTCAAAACTACAAGTTCCAACAGTTCAAGTTCAAGTGGTTATCAAAGAGTCTTCTACAAGATTCAAAAAGCTTAAGCATACAAGCATCATTTCAAAGTACGAGAAAATCAAAACTACATACAATCCTAGAGTTATTTCATAAGAAAAAACATGAAATACTTACATGGATAAGGCAAGAACAAGATCAACTTCTTCTCTCTTCTCTCTCAGGGTGTGGTGTACGTTAAGGTTCACTTAATAACGTGCGCCAATCTTGAAAATGGCGAGGAAGAAGAAAACGCAGAAGCTTGAGATTGCTCAAGTTAATGAGGAAGCCTCTTCTCTTCTTCATCAAGAAGTTTCGAGGCCTAAGAACCAGAACCAACTCAGAAAACAAATACCCATTCCTGATGAACCTCGGGTTAGTGCGGGTCTGGTGACACCAGTTACGCTGCCTCATTCTGACCGTGTGCTGCCGTCGATGGAACGTCTAGACAACTTTCACGCTTACCAGGACTCGGCTGGTTGGTCGCAGTCAGTGTGAACTGATGTAAATCGACCGCCATCGCTGGTTGAAGCTCTGGAAGAGTTTTACGAAGATAGCCATCGAATGGTGGTGGGAAAGGATAGGGTGGACCTCCTGGTGAGAAGTGTTAATGCTGCACTCAAGGAGATGCACCACCAGAGTGTGATGAAGGAGAACCCAGGTGTAGATCCAGCCCAGAAAACAGAGGATGTCCGTACAGAAACAGAGTGTGAGATCAATGGTGCGCAGTGTTAGGTTATGATACATATGACAATTCATAAATCATGCGGAAAAACCATTTAGCCAGGAATACATATTATTTACACATAATCATATAGCATAGTTTAGATGCATACTCTTTGTTGCGTGCCTTCCCTAGCTGCGCCCGAACCGAACAAGAACAAGTCTTTAGGACTCCAAGTGTCGTCCCTCCGTAGATAGTCCACAGCACGTCCGGATCCGCCTTAAGATTGACCAACTAGAATCGCCCTCAAGGTACTAGAATTTTCGGCACTCTTAGGTAAGAAATATGACTGAATTTTTCTCTCAAAACTCACTTTGAATACTTGAATTAATCTCTCAAAAATATGTGACCCTAGGCACGTATTTATAGAGTTATGGAAAGGGAATTGGAATCCTAGTAGGATACGAATTAATTAAACTTAGAATCCTATAAGAACTCTAATTAATTAATTTATCCTTTTAGGAATAGGAATTTAATCATATACCAAAACCTAATAGCTTTAGGAATCGTGCATGAACACAAACACACACACACACACGGCAGCCACGAGGGCCGCCCATGCGCGTGCGTGCGAGCAGCAGCCCACGCAGCGAGGCCCACGCAGCCGCGGCCTTGGCGCGCGCTGGGCCTGCCTTGCGGTGGGCCTGGGCGCTGCCTTGGCTGGGCATGTGGCGCGCGTTTGGCTTGCTGGGCGATGGCTCGACTTCGTGCTGGGCCTTCGTCCGGCAGGCCTCGTCCGATGCTAATTCGTACGATACGCTTCCGATTAAATTCCCGGCTCCGGAATTCATTTCCGATAGGAACAATATTTAATATTTCCGATTCCGGAATCAATTTCCGTTTCGAACAAATATTTAATATTTCCGTTTCCGGAATTATTTTCCGATTCCGATAATATTTCCGATTCTGACAATATTTCCGTTTCCGGCAATATTTCCGATTCTGGTAATATTTCCATTTCCGATAATATTTTCCGATACGTACCATGTTTCCGTTTCCGGCAACATCTACGACTTGGATAATATTTATATTTCCGATACGATCCATATTTCCGTTTCCGGCAATATCATCGTTTCCTGAGTATTCATTTCTTGCCTGTGACGATCTCAGCTCCCACTGAAACCAAGATCCGTCGATTCCGAATATCCATAGATGGAGTATCTAATGCCATTAAATACTTGATCCGTTTACGTACTATTTGTGTGACCCTACGGGTTCAGTCAAGAGTAAGCTGTGGATTAATATCATTAATTCCACTTGAACTGAAGCGGCCTCTAGCTAGGCATTCAGCTCACTTGATCTCACTGAATTATTAACTTGTTAATTAATACTGAACCGCATTTATTAGACTTAACATAGAATGCATACTTGGACCAAGGGCATTATTTCCTTCAGTCTCCCACTTGTCCTTAGGGACAAGTGTGCATTTCCTAATTCCTTTGTCGCTCGATGCTTGCTCTTGAACATAAGGTAAGAGTTGTCATCCTTATTATGTCCAGAGGTGTTCCTCGGTTTCAGAGTTCAACTGATCAAATAAACAGATAATCATAGCCTATGAGTCATCCGAGCACGGCCATGCATTTCACAGTTTCTAGCTCTCCGAGTGGCCTTGTACAACTTTTAAGCATCTCATCCCAATTTATGGGAGGACAATCCCAATCTTACGATCTTGAGATTAGACTTCGTTTGATAGGTGATTACCTGAGCGTTGCCTTTATAGCCTCCTTTTACGGTGCGACGGTTGGTCAACGTCAAAGCAACCAGTTCTCAAACAAGTAATCTCAAATCACTCAGGTATTGAGGATTTAGTGTCTAATAATTTAATGAAATTTACTTATGACAGATTTTCATCTCTTACAGTAAAGTTTCATAGGTCTTGTCCGATACTAGTCTTCCCAAAGTAAGTATCTATGCAAATGATTATGACATTGCCATGTCCACATAGTTCAAGAAACAAAACTACTAGTCATCTTGCATTCTAATCGTCTAACGTTTTCTATGCGTCCAATTTTATAGAAAACTCCGACTAGGGACCATTTTCAACCTTTGACATTCAAATTCACTTGATAGACATTTCTTAGTCACAGGACTGGTCCTGACAGTCTATCTTGAATATATCGTCAAATTGAAGGGACTCATCATTTAATAGTAAACCAAGATTAAATGGAATATGAAAATACATTTCATATATGATAAATGTTCAACCCCAATGTTTTACAACCATGGGCCTCAAACCCATCTTTAAAACAGTTCATGGAATTCAAAGCTATGTTTGATTTCCAGTGCTACAACGTGAGTGTTGCTCCTCACTTGTTGCATAGGTTTAGTTATCATGCTTTGCCAATCTTAATATTTTTTTCATCGAATGATGTTCGAGATAGGATGATAAGATCTTTTGAGTTTGTTTATTATGTGATCTAGTCTTTCTTACTTCGATAGTGGTTCTACGCATTTTGCAATGAAGAGCCATCAAGTTAGCAGACATGTGATCCACCCAAGTTCAATGAAGAACTCATTAACATAAACAACTCTGTTTTATTGCTTCTTAGGCAATAAGTACTTTTACTTCAACTGTTTAGGTTGCTAGTGATGCTTTGTTTGGATTTATTATCCAAGCAGTTCACAGACACGTGGAAGACTTTCCAGCTGTATCTTAGAACATTGAAATTAATATTTTAATTTCCCACGCAACAACTCATGGTCTCCAATCCATGTTGCCATTTCGAAACACGATGCTCTATAGCTCGTCCTTATCAATGGTTAACTCCAAGGGAATCTTGCTTGATCCTTTGCCAGTGTTTATGCGTGTAGCATCAATATTTAGCATATCTTTATTTCCTTGAATCAAGAACTATTCCTATGTACTTTTTCAAGTACCATAAGTATTCTTGATCTCAATCTAGTTGATCTTCACTTAGATCAATAGAGATTGGTATATGTTCGTCATGCCTAAAGTCATACGATACGTTTTTGGCGATCCTCATATTATATCATACATGATAAATTCTTTTGCAGAATAATTCCCAATTGAATTCTATTTATGTAACTTTAGCTCATTCAATTTCAGTAGATACTGAATCCAGCTAAATTCTTTGACATATAATATAGGTTAAGAATCTCACTTAGATCCTTTGATGTTTTAACTTAGTAAATGCTTATACATAGTTCAAACATTCTTTTACTTAGATTTATTCACATGGGTCGAATATCTCCAATGGAGTATTTCGTGTTTGATTTAGTAAATGCCATTACTTAATCCAAAACAATATCATAAGATCTTTGTAAATAGATCTTAAACCCAGTATGTACTAAGTTTCTCCTTGGTCCATCATTGATGAATAATCTCAAATCTAAGTATTTAGCATTTGAATGTTATTTCACAATAGAGAGATATGTGTGTGATACACACAGGACCAATCAAGTTTTACGTGTTAGGTTATGATACATATGATATTACATAAATCATGCGGAAACAACCATTAACCCAGGAATACATATTATTTACACATAATCATATAGCATAATTTAGATGCATACTCTTTGTTGCGTGCCCTCCCTAGCTGCGCCCGAACCGAACAAGAATAATTCTTTAGGACTCCAAGTGTCGTCCCTCCGTAGATAGTCCACAGCACGTCCGGATCCGCCTTAAGATTGACCAACTAGAATCGCCCTTAAGGTACTAGAATTTTCGGCACTTTTGAGCAAGATGTGTGACTGAATTTTTCTCTCAAAAACTCACTTTGAATACTTGAAACTCGTTATAAATTGTGAACCCAGGCCACATATTTATAGGGGTATGGAAAGAGAATTGGAATCCTATTAGGATACGAATTAATTAAATTAGAATTATAATAAAACTCTTATTTAATTAATTTATCAAATAGAATTAGGAATTTAATCATTAACCGAACTCTGCACGTTTTAGGAATCGTGCATGAACACAAACTCACACACACACACACGGCAGCCACGATGGGCCGCCCATGCGCGTGCGTGCGAGCAGCAGCCCACGCAGCGAGGCCCACGCAGCCGTGGCCTTGGCGCGCGCTGGGCCTGCCTTGCGGTAGGCCTGGGCGCTGCCTTGGCTGGGCTTGTGGCGCGCGTTTGGCTTGCTGGGCGATGGCCTGGCTTCGAGCTGGGCCTTCGTCCGGCAGGCCTCGTCCGATGCTAATTCGTACGATACGCTTCCGATTAAATTCCCGGTTCCGGAATTCATTTCCGATACGAACAATATTTAATATTTCCGATTCCGGAATCAATTTCCGTTTCGAACAAATATTTAATATTTCCGTTTCCGTAATTATTTTCCGATTCCGATAATATTTCCGATTCTGACAATATTTCCGTTTCCGGCAATATTTCCGATTCTGGTAATATTTCCATTTCCAATAATACTTTCCGATACGTACCATGTTTCCGTTTCCGGCAACATCTACGACTTGGATAATATTTACATTTCCGATACGATCCATATTTCCGTTTCCGGCAATATCATCGTTTTCGGAGTATTCATTTCTTTCCTGTGACGATCTCAGCTCCCACTGAAACCAAGATCCGTCGATTCCGAATATCCATAGATGGAGTATTTAATGCCATTAAATACTTGATCCGTTTACGTACTATTTGTGTGACCCTACGGGTTCAGTCAAGAGTAAGCTGTGGATTAATATCATTAATTCCACTTGAACTGAAGCGGCCTCTAGCTAGGCATTCAGCTCACTTGATCTCACTGAATTATTAACTTGTTAATTAATACTGAACCGCATTTATTAGACTTAACATAGAATGCATACTTGGACCAAGGGCATTATTTCCTTCAGTCTCCCACTTGTCCTTAGGGACAAGTGTGCATTTCCTAATTCCTTTGTCACTCGATGCTTGCTCTTGAACATAAGGTAAGAGTTGTCATCCTTATTATGTCCAGAGGTGTTCCTCGGTTTCAGAGTTCAACTGATCAAATAAACAGATAATCATAGCCTATGATTCATCCGAGCACGGCCATGCATTTCACAGTTTCTAGCTCTCCGAGTGGCCCTGTACAACTTTTAAGCATCTCATCCCGATTTATGGGAGGACAATCCCAATCTTGCGATCTTGAGATTAGACTTCGTTTGATAGGTGATTACCTGAGCGTTGCCTTTATAGCCTCCTTTTACGGTGCGACGGTTGGTCAACGTCAAAGCAACCAGTTCTCAAACAAGTAATCTCAAATCACTCAGGTATTGAGGATTTAGTGTCTAATAATTTAATGAAATTTACTTATGACAGATTTTCATATCTTACAGTAAAGTTTCATAGGTCTTGTCTGATACTAGTCTTCCCAAAGTAAGTATCTATGCAAATGATTATGACATTGCCATGTCCACATAGTTCAAGAAACAGAACTACTAGTCATCTTGCATTCTAATCGTCTAACGTTTTCTATGCGTCCAATTTTATAGAAAACTCCGACTAGGGACCATTTTCAACCTTTGACATTCAAGTTCACTTGATAGACATTTCTTAGTCACAGGACTGGTCCTGACAGTCTATCTTGAATATATCGTCAAATTGAAGGGACTCATCATTTAATAAACCACAAATTAAATGGAAAAATGAATTCTTTTCATTTATTGTGAATGATTAACCAATAATGTTTTACAAAGATTTAAACTCTAAAACTTTAAAACATTAAATAGAGACATCAAAGCCATTCTCCAATATGCTTGATTCCCATAGCTGCAGTGTGCGAGTTGTGCTTCGCTTGCGGCAGAGGTTTAGTTCATGGATCTGATATGTTGTCATCAGTTCCAATTTTGCTTATCTCGACTTCTTTTCTTTCAACTAATTCTCGTAGAAGGTGAAATCTACGAAGTACATGCTTGACTCTCTGGTGTTGTCTAGGCTCTTTTGCCTGTGCAATAGCTCCGTTATTGTCACAATACAGGGCTATTGGTCCTTTAATGGAGGGGACTACACCAAGTTCACCTATGAACTTCCTTAGCCATATAGCTTCCTTTGCTGCTTCATGTGCAGCAATGTACTCCGCTTCAGTTGTAGAATCCGCAATGGTGCTTTGCTTAGCACTTTTCCAGCTTACTGCTCCTCCGTTGAGGCAGAAGACAAACCCAGACTGGGATCTGAAATCATCTTTGTCGGTTTGGAAACTTGCGTCCGTATAGCCTTTAACAATTAATTCATCATCTCCACCATAGACCAGGAAGTCATCTTTGTGCCTTTTCAGGTACTTCAGAATATTCTTGGCAGCAGTCCAATGCGCCTCTCCTGGGTCTGACTGGTATCTACTCGTAGCACTGAGTGCGTACGCAACATCCGGGCGTGTACATATCATAGCATACATTATTGAACCAATCAATGATGCATATGGAATCCCATTCATTCGTCTACGCTCATCAAGTGTTTTTGGGCACTGAGTCTTGCTTAGAGTCATTCCATGAGACATGGGTAGGTAGCCTCGCTTGGAGTCCGCCATCTTGAACCTATCAAGCACCTTATTGATATAAATCATGTGGTTATGATACATATGATATTACATAAATCATGCGGAAACAACCATTAACCCAGGAATACATATTATTTACACATAATCATATAGCATAATTTAGATGCATACTCTTTGTTGCGTGCCCTCCCTAGCTGCGCCCGAACCGAACAGAACAAGTCTTTAGGACTCCAAGTGTCGTCCCTCCGTAGATAGTCCACAGCACGTCCGGATCCGCCTTAAGATTGACCAACTAGAATCGCCCTTAAGGTACTAGAATTTTCGGCACTTTTGAGCAAGATGTGTGACTGAATTTTTCTCTCAAAAACTCACTTTGAATACTTGAAACTCGTTATAAATTGTGAACCCAGGCCACATATTTATAGGGGTATGGAAAGAGAATTGGAATCCTATTAGGATACGAATTAATTAAATTAGAATTATAATAAAACTCTTATTTAATTAATTTATCAAATAGAATTAGGAATTTAATCATTAACCGAACTCTGCACGTTTTAGGAATCGTGCATGAACACAAACTCACACACACACACACACGGCAGCCACGATGGGCCGCCCATGCGCGTGCGTGCGAGCAGCAGCCCACGCAGCCGTGGCCTTGGCGCGCGCTGGGCCTGCCTTGCGGTAGGCCTGGGCGCTGCCTTGGCTGGGCTTGTGGCGCGCGTTTGGCTTGCTGGGCGATGGCCTGGCTTCGAGCTGGGCCTTCGTCCGGCAGGCCTCGTCCGATGCTAATTCGTACGATACGCTTCCGATTAAATTCCCGGTTCCGGAATTCATTTCCGATACGAACAATATTTAATATTTCCGATTTCGGAATCAATTTCTGTTTCGAACAAATATTTAATAGTTCCGTTTCCGGAATTATTTTCCGATTCCGATAATATTTCCGATTCTGACAATATTTCCGTTTCCGGCAATATTTCCGATTCTGGTAATATTTCCATTTCCGATAATACTTTCCGATACGTACCATGTTTCCGTTTCCGGCAACATCTACGACTTGGATAATATTTACATTTCCGATACGATTCATATTTCCGTTTCCGGCAATATCATCGTTTTCGGAGTATTCATTTCTTGCCTGTGACGATCTCAGCTCCCACTGGAACCAAGATCCGTCGATTCCGAATATCCATAGATGGAGTATTTAATGCCATTAAATACTTGATCCGTTTACGTACTATTTGTGTGACCCTACGGGTTCAGTCAAGAGTAAGCTGTGGATTAATATCATTAATTCCACTTGAACTGAAGCGGCCTCTAGCTAGGCATTCAGCTCACTTGATCTCACTGAATTATTAACTTGTTAATTAATACTGAACCGCATTTATTAGACTTAACATAGAATGCATACTTGGACCAAGGGCATTATTTCCTTTATTACGTACTCCCACTAAACTTCTTATATGTCTATAAGAATCCTGTACATTTTATGAAACTAAAATACTTATTAGCTTCACTAAAATACAATTCCAATTCCCAATTGCTTGCTTAAATCTGTACTTAGATTTTATAAACTAGCTTTACTTTTCAAGCATTTATTTGGATCCACAAATCCTATGACATACCATGTACATAGTTTATTCCAACATTTGATTGAGGAATACGTTTTGTCATCCAATTGCCATATGTACCAATATGTAATCATTGCTTGAATTATAGACTTAAGCATTACGATTTTGCATGAGGTTTCAACACAATCCATGCCATGAATTTGCTTGTAACCTTTAGCAACTAATCTAGCTTTGTGTGTGAACACAATTCCATGTTTGATGGTTTTTATCCTTAAAACAAACTTGCAACCAATAGGTGTGAAACTATTCTTGCAAATCAACAAAATTTCAATTTTGTCATCAAAACATTGAGTATGTTTTATGGCCTCTAACCATTTAAAACATTTGAGTCTATATATGGCCTCTAACCATTTTAGGGAATCTGGGTTTCGTCATAGCTTTCTTACAAGTCACAAACTCATTAATCTACATGATAATAGTTTGACTGCAAGTTGTAGGTTTCTTCACTATTTAATAGAAGAATCTCATAGTTTCATTGACCTGATCTCTATGTTTCTTCACTATCTAATAGAAGAATCTCATAGTTTCAGTGACTTGAATTCTATGCCTACTTGGGTATAGAACATCAAACAATAGAATATCAATAGCCACTTGAAAGTCCTTTGAATATTCTGTTCTCCTTGAAGCACTTGTAAAGTCTTCTAAGAGATGTCTATTCTTTAAAGCCACTTGTAAAGTCCTTACAGAATAAGTTCGGATTTTCTGAAGCACTTCGAAAAGCCTCCGGAATGTCCGTTTATGTTTGTTGTTCGCCTCGAAGACTTTCGAGGTCTATTTTCTCCCACTTGTCATTTTGGAAACGAATCTCCAAAAGGACATTATTTCGAGCAAACAAACATTATGTTCTCAAAAATTCGTGGTAGAAACAATACCCTTGTGTCTCATTTGAATAAATCATAATGAAACATATATCTATACTTGGCCCTTAGTTTGTCGAATGACAAACACTAAGCTCCCACTGAGTTTTGCAACTCTCTAGATATATTTTATGAAAAGTTATTCTGAAATTACTTTTCAATAGCTTTGACGAATTTGGTTTAGTTTGGTGGTAGTTGAGCATTTTGTTTTAGAAATTATAGGAAAAGTCTTTATGATTCATCATTAATCGAATCAAGTACTAATTGACTTTGATTATTCCAACTTAGATATGCCATATCATATGGACCTAGATTGTGAAATTACAACACACAATCATTGATGATCATATTTGGTCTCAAGTAATCATTAACATGATCTAACCTAGATCTTTATGATTTCTTGCCAAGTGGATTTTATACTTCTGAATCTTTGAACTAGCCAAACAGATTCAACTTATTTTGAGTAAATAAACCTATATTCACTCAAATCCATGTGAAATAATAAAGTCATAAAATCTTTCTTTAGCTTTGAACTCTATTGTCTAGGCGTTCTAACAATAGTTCATATCTTTTGTTACTTTCAACAAGTAAGACTAGTTGTCTTAAAATGATCTAGAAATCAATCAACTTTCAAAAGTCCATCAAAATAGAGCTTTTGAATGTTAACTTGTTGATATGGTCTAAGCAACAATGCCAAAGATTAGTGGAACTCAAATCAAGGGGTTGATTTGAACCTAGTAAAGTTCTTTAAAGAGTTGCTTGTTTTAATCAAGCATATTGACTCAACCTGTAATTGACCATTTCATTCAAATAAACAAACAAACATTGTTTTTGTTTTTCTTGAATGTGAGTCTTTCTGTGTTTGAAAACAGAAATTTAGGTATGTTGATTATGGAACAAAATAGCCATTAAGTTCCAGCCTTTGAAAGGACTTAAAACAAACTTAGATGACCCTACAATTAATGTAGCAATGCCATGCTTCATTTCCCACTTGTAGGTCATTAGTGTATCCTAGCTTCCATTGTTTGAGTTATTACCGAAGTAAGAACCTCAAGCGGTATATGATACCAAGGAAGTTTGATTGCTAGGTCATTTCTCTTTAAACATAAACTTATAGGTAGAAACGGAATCGTAAATTCCTTTCATTTGTTCCTCGTTTTCCTATTTCTTGTACCCTTTCTTATAGTCTTAAGAATTGAATTCTTTAGTGTTGACTTTTATACTTTGTTAGACATGTCCAATGTCACCCCAACAAGGTTCTTACCATTTAATTTATGTTGAATATTAAGTTTCAACTAGATGATCTCACCAGAAGCTTCTAAAGTTCTCTAAGCATCGATCTATTCGAATGTCTAGGGACTAGACTCATTCGAGAATTAAATGGACAAAGATATTAGGTTGTTAACCATTGGTAAAGCTGAGCGTATTAAACTCAATGCTTTATGATCTCAAAACTACAGTGTATTTTGAATTCACAAGCACCAATTGGTTTGCCATTCGACTTTGATGTTCGAAAACAACCATAAAAGTCGCAATAAGAAACGTACATTTTAAATTGCTCACTTTCTCTCATTTCCGTGAATCGTTCTTAGATTCACTACCAATCGAGGAAATATACTGTTACCTTTCTAAAAGGATTTACTGCAGTGCAAGATATTTAATTATAAACAATAATTAAAACATACATTGAAGCATGCAAAGTCTAAACATTTATCATGAATAATAACTTGAAATTAAAGCAACCATGCAATTCAAACAAGTTATTAGCATTTTATTCGATTTTATTGTTCCGGCAGGTGTGAATAAAATGATTCCAAGACCCTAAAACCATTGAAGAATTAAGCACAGTTTGTCGACTCAATTCTAAAACATTTTAGGTAAGCAAAAGCCTTTTGCTAATAGTCTAGAAACTACTCTTGGTTGATAGGTACGTCTAAGAACTTATTAGGTAAACCTATCAATTTTGCCACGACATAAAAGGACTCCTTACTTATATCGTTGAGTTTCACCAAAACTAACATGTACTCACAATTATTTGTGTACCTTGCCCCTTTAGGACCAATAAGTAACACCTCGCTGAGCGAAAACTATTACTAGATTGATGTAAAGGATATCCAAGCAAGTGTATATTTTGGCATGGCACCTTTTAACTCAATTTTTAAGTTTGGAACTTAAGGCTCTTACTATGTTGGTTAGATTTTAAGTGAACTAAAATCCTTAATCATGCAACATAATCAAGCTTTTGATCTCATGCATTTTAAGACATATTTAAAGGCAATAAATAACTTAAAACATGCATAAGATAAATGTGATCTAGTATGGCCCGACTTCATCTTGAAGCTTTGACTTCAAAGTCCGTCTTGAAAATCTCCGTGGGAGGCACCATTTTCTTCAAATAGGATAAGCTATAACTAATTACAACTATTTGATGGTACGCAGACCATATTTGAATTGAAAAACAACTTTGGTACTATAGACCAATTACATTCAAATTAATGGTACGCAGACCATATTTTTTATCCTATTTGGGCCATACTAGTCACTTCATAACCTGCAAAACAGTACATATACAATATATACTATTCACCCATTCATTATCATGAATGGCCCACATAGTTGGTTAGTAAAACACATTATGCATCACGTAAACATTTGCAGCAATTAATTAAGGGCACCAATAATCTACCAATTATTCAGTCCTTATTAATTCTAATCAAGTTGTTTTAACCTTAAGGATTTGTAGACCTAATCAAGAGTTTATGACTAAAAGGGCTCCCACTTAAACCAATAAATTCATATGCTTTACTAATTTTAAACATAAAAATGTATTTCTAGTCTAACCGGAAACATACAAATTTAATTAAAATTTAAAGCTCATATAAATTTATAATTGAATCCAAAAAGTTTAATTTAATTTCAGTCGTATTTAAATTAATTCATGATTTTAATTTTAGTAAAATAATTAGAATAAATAAAATTTATTATAATTACAATATTCAAAATTAAAATCCAAGAAAATAATTTAAATTATTAATTTTAAAATTAATTAAAATTACGTAAACTGAAAATTTTCAAATTAAACATTCAAGACGATCTAATCGCAACACAAACACCCTACGCATCGCACGCCCATGGGCCGCACGCACACAGCCATCGCTGGCCATGTGCGCGCAGCCCATGCGCTCGTCGCATAGCTGCTGCATCTTCCATCGCAAGGCATCGCACGCTGTGGTGCTCGCTGCGCGCGCGCCATCGCTCGACGCACGCGAGCCATCGCTCGCTGTGCGCGCTCGCCAACGCTCGCTGCGCGCGCTCCATCGCTCGCTGTGCGCGCGAGCCATCGCTCGCTGTGCGCGCGAGCCATCGCTCGCTGTGCGCGCGAGCCATCGCTCGCTGTGCGCGCGAGCCATCGCTCGCTGTGCGCGAGCAATTGCGCGCGATCAACGCTGGGCGCAGCGCTCGTGGCACGCGAGCTTGCGCTCGCTGCGCGCGAGGCTGCGCGCGCTTGCGCGAGGCAGTGCGCGTTGTGGCGCAGCTCGCTTGCTGCCCACACGCGACTGCCATGGCTTGCCTTTCGCCCATGCCCATTGCTCATAGCTCGTGGCCCACGACACAAGGCAGGGCTGCTGCCTTGTGCTCGTGCACCATGCCCTTGCTCATTGCATTCGTGCCGCACGGGCGACGAGCTCCCTTGCTCGTCGTCGCATGCCCGCACTATACAACACCCCTTAAGGGTAACACGAAGCGTCCATTGCTTTGTGCGTGCAAGTTATATGAACGAATCGCATAAAAATTTAAAATTTATATTTAAAATTAATGACAAATTAATAAATAATATTAATTTCATAATTTTAGGGCGAAAAATCGAAAATTTATTATTCAATTGATTTCCGATTGTCATGGATTCAAGTCTAGGTCATAAAAATTTAAAATTTATCATAAATTTACAATGTTTATGGTGGTTTTTAATCATAGGTTTCTAATTAAATTATAATTAATTATGAAAATCAAATTAATTCTAAATTATTCTAATTTTCAACGAATTAATCATAATTACAAATTAGATTGCATAATTAACAAGGCTAGGCATTCAAACTTGTTAAACATATACAGTAGGTCAATCAAAAATTCAAGATTTATCAACAAGAATCGCAAATATTTAATTTAACATCTTAAATTTACGAAATTTTGCATTCGAAAAACTAAAACCTTCGAAAAGTCATAGTTAGGCTTCGAATTTGAGAATGCCTATTACATGCAGAATTGACACAAAAATCACTCGATTTGGATGAGTAACGAAGAAACTGCCGAAAAACTGCGTACGTATAATTAAATAAACGCAATTTGCAATTAATTAACAATTACGAAAATTAATCACCCCTTTTAATTCTTGCAAATTTGTAATATTTAACCATGTTCATGCAATTTAGATTATGAAAATAATAAGGGGCTCGTGATACCACTGTTAGGTTATGATACATATGACAATTCATAAATCATGCGGAAAAACCATTTAGCCAGGAATACATATTATTTACACATAATCATATAGCATAGTTTAGATGCATACTCTTTGTTGCGTGCCTTCCCTAGCTGCGCCCGAACCGAACAAGAACAAGTCTTTAGGACTCCAAGTGTCGTCCCTCCGTAGATAGTCCACAGCACGTCCGGATCCGCCTTAAGATTGACCAACTAGAATCGCCCTCAAGGTACTAGAATTTTCGGCACTCTTAGGTAAGAAATATGACTGAATTTTTCTCTCAAAACTCACTTTGAATACTTGAATTAATCTCTCAAAAATATGTGACCCTAGGCACGTATTTATAGAGTTATGGAAAGGGAATTGGAATCCTAGTAGGATACGAATTAATTAAACTTAGAATCCTATAAGAACTCTAATTAATTAATTTATCCTTTTAGGAATAGGAATTTAATCATATACCAAAACCTAATAGCTTTAGGAATCGTGCATGAACACAAACACACACACACACGGCAGCCACGAGGGCCGCCCATGCGCGTGCGTGCGAGCAGCAGCCCACGCAGTGAGGCCCACGCAGCCGCGGCCTTGGCGCGCGCTGGGCCTGCCTTGCGGTGGGCCTGGGCGCTGCCTTGGCTGGGCTTGTGGCGCGCGTTTGGCTTGCTGGGCGATGGCTCGACTTCGTGCTGGGCCTTCGTCCGGCAGGCCTCGTCCGATGCTAATTCGTACGATACGCTTCCGATTAAATTCCCGGCTCCGGAATTCATTTCCGATACGAACAATATTTAATATTTCCGATTCCGGAATCAATTTCCGTTTCGAACAAATATTTAATATTTCCGTTTCCGGAATTATTTTCCGATTCCGATAATATTTCCGATTCTGACAATATATCCGTTTCCGGCAATATTTCCGATTCTGGTAATATTTCCATTTCCGATAATATTTTCCGATACGTACCATGTTTCCGTTTCCGGCAACATCTAAGACTTGGATAATATTTATATTTTCGATACGATCCATATTTCCGTTTCCGGCAATATCATCGTTTCCGGAGTATTCATTTCTTGCCTGTGACGATCTCAGCTCCCACTGAAACCAAGATCCGTCGATTCCGAATATCCATAGATGGAGTATCTAATGCCATTAAATACTTGATTCGTTTACGTACTATTTGTGTGACCCTACGGGTTCAGTCAAGAGTAAGCTGTGGATTAATATCATTAATTCCACTTGAACTGAAGCGGCCTCTAGCTAGGCATTCAGCTCACTTGATCTCACTGAATTATTAACTTGTTAATTAATACTGAACCGCATTTATTAGACTTAACATAGAATGCATACTTGGACCAAGGGCATTATTTCCTTCACGCAGCCAGCTCAAAGGCGACTGGATATGGAACCAAAACCATGGGTGAGTCTATTCAAAGGTAGTTCACTCCCTTCTAAAGGTTTTGCGTTGAATTTTATTGCTCCCACAGTCTGTGATGGTAAACCCATAGCTGTACTTGATAAGCATGAGATACAAAAAATGAATGATCTATGGGGAAATGCAGTTGTCATGTATGTAGTTGGGGAAAAACCTTCGATTGGGGCTATTTTGAGATTCATTGCAAAAGAATGGCACCAAGTTGGTAAACCTCAGATTTTCCTCCATGATGAGGGCTATTTTGTAATCAGATTCCAGTCAAAGAAGGATAAGGAATCAGTTCTGGTGGCTGGTCCTCATATGTTCTTTGGCAAACCTATGATTGTTAAACCTTGGACAGCAAGTTTTAATTTCCAGGAGGAAATATTGAGGGTAGTTCCAGTGTGGGTTAGGTTGCCTAACTTACCACTGAGCTGTTGGGGGGGTGATTCATTGAGCAGAATAGGGAGTTTGCTTGGAGATCCTCTATATGCTGATGAATGTACTTCTAAACAGCAAAGAATTTCATTTGCTCGAATTCTCATTGAGGTGGATGTAACTGGTGACTTGCCTAAATCTGTGCAGATTCAGGACCCTATGGGTAACATTGTTAAACAGGTGGTTGAGTTTGAATGGCTACCACCTTATTGCCAGAAGTGTAAGATTGTGGGGCATGACTGTACTCAGACACGAGTCAATACCACAAGATTTAGGCCAGCTGATGTTCAGAGAAAGAAGGTTGTGAAGGTGTGGAAACCTAAAGCAGTGCAACCAACTGTTGAACCAAAAACTACTGATGAGTTGACTGCTAATGATACTGTATAAGAGGATGATGGGGAGAATGGAGAGTTATCTGTTTATGATAAGCCTTTTACTCCAATTGCTCCAGTGCTTGATGAAGGGTGGAGAGTTGTTTCAAGGAGAAGAAGAGATATTAGAACTCCAGCTCAGACTGTGGGGCTTGCTGAAGTCCATTTGAATGGGGAGGAATTGGTTGCTGGTGGTGAGGGAGTGGAATTCCCAATTGATCCACCATGAACATTAGTACCTGGAATGTGAGGGGATTGAATGATCCCATTAAAGTAGTTGAAATAAAGAAGTTTTTAGCTAGTAATTGTTAGGTTATGATACATATGATATTACATAAATCATGCGGAAACAACCATTAACCCAGGATTACATATTATTTACACATAATCATATAGCATAATTTAGATGCATACTCTTTGTTGCGTGCCCTCCCTAGCTGCGCCCGAACCGAGCAAGAACAAGTCTTTAGGACTCCAAGTGTCGTCCCTCCGTAGATAGTCCACAGCACGTCCGGATCCGCCTTAAGATTGACCAACTAGAATCGCCCTTAAGGTACTAGAATTTTCGGCACTTTTGAGCAAGATGTGTGGCTGAATTTTTCTCTCAAAAACTCACTTTGAATACTTTTTAAACTCGTTATAAATTGTGAACCCAGGCCACATATTTATAGGGTTATGGAAAGGGAATTGGAATCCTATTCAGATACAAATTAATTAAACCTAGAATCCTACAAGAACTCTAATTTAATTAATTTATCAAATAGAATTAGGAATTTAATCATTAACCGAACTCTGCACGTTTTAGGAAACGTGAACGAACACAAACACTTACGCACACACACACGGCAGCCTTGATGGGCCGCCCATGCGTGCGTGCGAGCAGCAGCCCACGCAGCGAGGCCTGCGCGAGCCACAAGCCCACGCAAGCACCCGCGCGCGCTGCGCGCGCTGTGCGCGCTGCCACGGCCTGCTGGGCCTTGCGTGGCTGTTTGTGTGGCGCGCTTGGCTTGCTGGGCGATGGCCTGGCTTCGTGCTGGGCCCTCGTCCGGCAGGCCTCGTCCGATGCTTATTCGTACGATACGCTTCCGATTAAATTTCCGATTCCGGAATTCATTTCCGATACGAACAATATTTAACATTTCCGATTCCGGAATTAATTTCCGTTTCGAACAAATATTTAATATTTCCGTTTCCGGAATTATTTTCCGATTCCGGTAATATTTCCGATTCTGACAATATTTCCGTTTCCGGCAATATTTCCGATTCTGGTAATATTTCCATTTTCGATAATATTTTCCGATACGTACCATGTTTCCGTTTCCGGCAACATCTACGACTTGGATAATATTTATATTTCCGATACGATCCATATTTCCGTTTCCGGTAATATCATCGTTTCCGGAGTATTCATTTCTTGCCTGTGACGATCTCAGCTCCCACTGAAACAAAGATCCGTCGATTCCGAATATCCATAGATAGAGTATTTAATGCCATTAAATACTTGATCCGTTTACGTACTATTTGTGTGACCCTACGGGTTCAGTCAAGAGTAAGCTGTGCATTAATATCATTAATTCCACTTGAACTGAAGCGGCCTCTAGCTAGGCATTCAGCTCACTTGATCTCACTGAATTATTAACTTGTTAATTAATACTGAACCGCATTTATTAGACTTAACATAGAATGCATACTTGGACCAAGGGCATTATTTCCTTCAGTCTCCCACTTGTTCTTAGGGACAAGTGTGCATTTCCTAATTCCTTTGTCGCTCGATGCTTGCTCTTGAACATAAGGTAAGAGTTGTCATCCTTATTATGTCCAGAGGTGTTCCTCGGTTTCAGAGTTCAACTGATCAAATAAACAGATAATCATAGCCTATGATTCATCCGAGCACGGCCATGCATTTCACAGTTTCTAGCTCTCCGAGTGGCCTTGTACAACTTTTAAGCATCTCATCCCGAACTATGGGAGGACAATCCCAATCTTGCGATCTTGAGATTAGACTTCGTTTGATAGGTGATTACCTGAGCGTTGCCTTTATAGCCTCCTTTTACGGTGCGACGGTTGGTCAACGTCAAAGCAACCAGTTCTCAAACAAGTAATCTCAAATCACTCAGGTATTGAGGATTTAGTGTCTAATAATTTAATGAAATTTACTTATGACAGATTTTCATCTCTTACAGTAAAGTTTCATAGGTCTTGTCCGATACTAGTCTTACCAAAGTAAGTATCTATGCAAATGATTATAACATTGCCATGTCCACATAGTTCAAGAAACAGAACTACTAGTCATCTTGCATTCTAATCGTCTAACGTTTTCTATGCGTCCAATTTTATAGAAAACTCCGACTAGGGACCATTTTCAACCTTTGACATTCAAGTTCACTTTATAGACATTTCTTAGTCACAGGACTGGTCCTGACAGTCTATCTTGAATATATCGTCAAATTTGAAGGGACTCATCATTTAATACTAAACCAAGATTAAATGGAATATGAAAATACATTTCATATATGATAAATGTTCAACCCCAATGTTTTATAACCATGGGCCTCAAACCCATCTTCTAAAACAATTCATGGAATTCAAAGCTATGCTTGATTTCCAGTGCTACAACGTGAGTGTTGCTTCTCACTTGTTGCATAGGTTTAGTTATCATGCTTTGCCAATCTTAATATCCTTTTCATCGAATGTTCTTCGAGATATGATGATAAGATCTTTTCGAGTTTGTTTATTATGTGATCTAGTCTTTCTTACTTCGATGGTGGTTTTACTCATTTTGCAATGAAGAACCATCAAGTTAGCAGACGTTTTTCTTGCTTCAAGAGTGGTTCTACGCATTTTTCAATGAAGAACCATCAAGCCAGCAGACAGGTGATCTACCCAAGTTCAGTGAAGAACTTTAAACAACCCTGTTTTATTGCTTCTTAGGCAATAATTACTTTTACTTCAACTGTTGCTAGTGATGCTTTGTTTGGATTTACTTATCCAAGCAGTTCACAGACATGTGGAAAACTTTCCAGCTGTATCTTAGAACATAGAAATTAATATTTTAATTTCCCACGCAACAACTCATGGTCTCCAATCCATGTTGCCATTTCAAAACACGATGCTCTATAGCTCGTCCTTATCAATGGTTAACTCCAAAGGGTCTTGCTTGATCCTTTGCCAGTGTTTATGCGTGTAGCATCAATATTTAGCATATCTTTATTTCCTTGAATCAAGAACTATTCCTATGTACCTTTTCAAGTACCATAAGTATTCTTGATCTCAATCTAGTTGATCTTCACTTAGATCAATAGAGATTGGTATATGTTCGTCATGCCTAAAGTCATACGATACGTTTTTGGCGATCCTCATATTATATCATACATGATAAATTCTTTTGCAGAATATTTCCCAATTGAATTCTATTCATGTAACTTTAGCTTATCTAGTTTCAGTAGATACTAAATTCAGCTAAATTCTTTGACATATAATATAGGTTTAAGAATCTTACTTAGATTCTTTGATGTTTAACTTAGTAAATGCTTATACATAGTTCAAACATCCTTTACTTAGATTTATTCACATGGGTCGAATATCTCCAATGGAGACTTTCGTGTTTGATTTAGTAAATGCCATTACTTAATCCAAAACAATATTATAAGATCTTTGTAAATAGATCTTAATACCCAATATGTACTAAGTTTCGCCATGGTCCATTATTGATGAATAATTTCAAATCTAAGTCATTAGCATTTGAATGTTATTTCACAACAGAGAGATATGTGTGTAATACACATAGGACCAATTAAGTTTTAAGTACTCCCACTAAACTTCTTATATATCTATAAGAATCATGTATATTTTATGAAACTAAAATACTTATTAGCTTCACTAAAATACATTTCTAATTCCCAATTGCTTGCTTAAATCTGTACTTAGATTTTATAAACTAGCTTTTCTTTTCAAGCATTTATTTGGATCCACAAATCCTATGACATAGCATGTACATAGTTTCTTCCAACATTTGACTGAGGAAGATGTTTTGTCATCCAATTGCCATATGTACCAATATGCAATCATTGCTTGAATTATAGACTTAAGTATTACGATTTTGCATGAGGTTTCAACACAATCCACATCGTGAATTTGCTTGTAACCTTTAGCAACTAATCTAGCTTTGTGTGTGAACACAATTTCATGTTTGATGGTTTTTATCCTTTAAAACAAACTTTGCAACCAATAGGTGTGAAACTATTCTTGCAAATCAACAAAATTTCAATTTTGTCATCAAAACATTGAGTATGTTTTATGGCCTCTAACCTTTTAAAACATTTGAGTCTATATATGGCCTCTAACCATTTTAGGGAATCTGGGTTTCGTCATAGCTTTCTTACAAGTCACAAACTCATTAATCTACATGATAATAGTTTGACTGCAAGTTGTAGGTTTCTTCACTATTTAATAGAAGAATCTCATAGTTTCATTGACCTGATCTCTATGTTTCTTCACTATCTAATAGAAGAATCTCATAGTTTCAGTGACTTGAATTCTATGCCTACTTGGGTATAGAACATCAAACAATAGAATATCAATAGCCACTTGAAAGTCCTTTGAATATTCTGTTCTCCTTGAAGCACTTGTAAAGTCTTCTAAGAGATGTCTATTCTTTAAAGCCACTTCTAAAGTCCTTAAAGAATAAGTTCGGATTTTCTGAAGCACTTCGAAAAGCCTCCGGAATGTCCGTTTATGTTTGTTGTTCGCCTCGAAGACTTTCGAGGTCTATTTTCTCCCACTGGTCATTTTGGAAACGAATCTCCAAAAGGACATTATTTCGAGCAAACAAACATTATGTTCTCAAAAAATTCGTGGTAGAAACAATACCCTTGTGAAACATATATCTATACTTGGGCCTTAGTTTGTCGAATGACAAACACTAAGCTCCCACTGAGTTTTGCAACTCTCTAGATATATTTTAGAAAAGTTATTCTGAAATTACTTTTCAATAGCTTTGGCGAATTTGGTTTAGTTTGGTGGTAGTTGAGCATTTTGTTTTAGAAATTATAGGAAAAGTCTTTACGATTCATCATTGATCGAATCAAGTGCTAATTGACTTCGATTATTCCAACTAAGATATGCCATATCTTATGGACCTAGATTGTGAAATTACAACACACAATCATTGATGATCATATTTGGTCTCAAGTAATCATCAACATGATCTAACCTAGATCTTTATGATTTCTTGCCAAGTGGATTTTATACTTCTGAATCTTTGAACTAGTCAAACAGATTAAAACTTATATCACTTTGAGTAAATAAACCTATATTCACTCAAATCCATGTGAAATAATAAAGTCATAAAACCTTTCTTTAGCTTTGAACTCTATCGTCTAGGCGTTCTAACAATAGTTCATATTCTTTGTTACTTTCAACAAGTAAGACCAGCTTGTCTTAAGTTGATCTAGAATTCAACCAACTTTCAAAAAGTCCATCAAAATAGAGCTTATGAATGTTAACTTGTTGATATGGTCTAAGCAACAGTGCCAAAGATTAATGGAACTCAGATCAAGGGTTTGATTTGAACCTAGTAAAGTTCTTTAAAGAGTTGTTTGTTTTAATCAAGCATATTGACTCAACCTGTAATTGACCATTTCATTCAAATAAACAAACAAACAAGCATTGTTTTTTCTGAATGTGAGTCTTTCTGTGTTTGAAGCAGAAATTTAGGTATGCTGATTATGGAACAAAATAGCCATTTAGTTCCAGCCTTTGAAAGGACTTAAAACAAACTAGATGACCCTACAACTAATGTAGCATTGCCATGCTTCATTTCCCACTTGTAGGTCATTAGTGTATCCCAGCTTCCATTGTTTGAGTTATTACCGAAGTAAGAACCTCAAGCGGTATATGATACCAAGGAAGTTTGATTGCTAGGTCACTTCTCTTTAAACATAAATTTATAGGTAGAAACGGAATCGTAATTCCTTTCATTTGTTCCTCGTTTTCCTATTTCTTGTACCCTTTCTTATAGTCTTAAGAATTGAATTCTTTAGTGTTGACTTTTATACTTTGTTAGACATGTCCAATGTCACCAACAAGGTTCTTTACCATTTTAATTTATGTTGAATATTTTGTTTCAACTAGATGATCTTACCAGAAGCTTCTAAAGTTCTCTAAGTATCGATCTATTCGAATGTCTAGGGACTAGACTCATTCGAGAATTAAATGGACAAAGATATTAGGTTGTTAACCATTGGTAAAGCTGAGCGTTTAAGCTCAATGCTTTATGATCTCAAAACTACATTGTATTTTGAATTCACAAGCACCAATTGGTTTGCCATTCGATTTTGATCTTCGAAAACAACCATAAAAGTCGCTAAAAGAAACGTACATTTTAAATTGCTCACTTTCTCTCATTTCCGTGAATCGTTCTTGGATTCACTACCAATCGAGGAAATTTACTGTTACCTTTCTAAAAGGATTTATTGCATTGCAAGATATTTAATTATAAACAATAATTAAAACATACATTGAAGCATGCAAAGTCTAAACATTTATCATGAATAATAACTTGAAATTAAAGCAACCATGCAATTCAAACAAGTTATTAGCATTTTATTCGATTTTATTGTTCCGGCAGGTGTGAATAAAATGATTCCAAGATCCTAAAATCATTGAAGAACTAAGCACAGTTTGTCGACTTAATCCTAAAACATTTTAGGTAAGCAAAAGCCTTTTGCTAATAGTCTAGAAACTACTCTTGGTTGATAGGTACGTCTAAGAACTTATTAGGTAAACCTATCGATTTTGCCACGACATAAAAGGACTCCTTACTTATATCGTTGAGTTTCACCAAAACTAACATGTACTCACAATTATTTGTGTACCTTGCCCCTTTAGGACCAATAAGTAACACCTCGCTGAGCGAAAACTATTACTAGATTGATGTAAAGGATATCCAAGCAAGTGTATATTTTGGCATGGCACCTTTTAACTCAATTTTTAAGTTTGGAACTTAAGGCTCTTACTATGTTGGTTAGATTTTAAGTGAACTAAAATCCTTAATCATGCAACATAATCAAGCTTTTGATCTCATGCATTTTAAGACATATTTAAAAGCAATAAATAACTTAAAGCATGCATAAGATATTTGTGATCTAGTATGGCCCGACTTCATCTTGAAGCTTTAACTTCAAAGTCCGTCTTGAAAATCTCCGTGGGAGGCACCATTTTCTTCAAATAGAATAAGCTATAACTAATTACAACTATTTGATGGTACGCAGACCATATTTGAATTGAAAAATAACTTTGGTTCTTTAGACCAATTACATTCAAATTAATGGTACGCAGACCATATTTTCTATCCTATTTGGGCCATACTAGTCACTTCATAACCTGAAAAACAGTACATATACAATATATACCATTCACCCATTCATTATCATGAATGGCCCACTTAGCTGGTTAGTAAAACACATTATGCATCACGTAAATAAATGCAGCAATTAATCAAGGGCACCAATAATCTACCAATTATTCAGTCCTTATTAATTCTAATCAAGTTGTTTTAACCTTAAGGATTTGTAGACCTAATCAAGAGTTTATGACTAAAATACGCTCCCACTTAGACCAATAAATTCATATTCTTTACTAATTTTAAACATAAAAATGTATTTCTAGTCTAACCGGAAACATACAAATTTAATTAAAATTTAAAGCTCATATAAATTTATAATTGAATCCAAAAGTTTAATTTAATTTCAGTCGTGTTTAAATTAATTCATGATTTTAATTTTAGTAAAATAATTAGAATAAATAACATTTATTATAATTACAATATTCAAAATTAAAATCCAAGAAAATAATTTAAATTATTAATTTTAAAATTAATTAAAATTACGTGAACTGAAATTTTCAAATTAAACATTCAAAACGATCTAATCGTAACGCAAACACCCTACGCATTGCACGCCCATGGGCCGCACGCATACAGCCATCGCTGGCCATGTGCGCGCAGCCCATGCGCTCGTCGCATAGCTGCTGCATCTCCATCGCAAGC